>NC_134484.1:403055462-403227962 GCF_040206685.1 Ascaphus truei | reverse complement strand
TAAATAAGCAACCGCACCCTTAGGGTGTCTCCAGACACTGTAGCTATGTGGGAGGGAGCTATGCGTGGCCACTGAGTTGACCCGTGCAGGGGGATGTCCTCTTACCTCTCCTGCATCGTTGGTCTGGGACCCGCTCTCCTCCGCAGCTCCTGCGTGCCGCCGTCAGTAAAGTCCAGGTAGATGAAAAGAAACGGCGCAACTGCGCATGTCTGAAGAAATGAAGCTCCCGGATGTTTCTTCTGAAAAAACTTTATTCAACACACACAAGGGCTACACCGCAATCTCCCCCTCTACGCGTTTCACCCTTACAGATAGGGCTTCGTTTTGTCTTCCGAGACGAAGCCCTATCTGTAAGGGTGAAACGCGTACAGGGGGAGATTGCGGTGTAGCCCTTGTGTGTGTTGAATAAAGTTTTTTCAGAAGAAACATCCGGGAGCTTCATTTCTTCAGACATGCGCAGTTGCGCCTTCTGGAGGAATTAACCCATCCATTGCCTGTACCTAACACGAAAAAAGAAAAAGTGTGATCAGCGCTAATGCTTAAAATACAATGTAGTAACAATATAAATTACAGTGATTACCATGAAAACTTTAACTTAAAGATGAGGCAGCCTAGGCAAAATGTGATTAAGACAAATCAACAAAAACCAACAGTAAAAAATAGAAAATCGGCGCCTCCAAGAATGTAAAGTATGTGAAATCTGACCAAATAGAGAGTCCAATCGGGGATGGCAAGCAATCCTGAGGGGAATCTTCAATGAAGTCTCACGAGGATGACAAACACACATAAACAACAGAAAAGACAAAGGGAAAAATCATAGTGTAACTCAAACAACCAAACACTGAAAAAGATTAACTAAAAGATTATTACAATTTTAATAAAATGCAATTATTGAATATAAAACAACAAACAAATGTCCGTTGGGCTGAAGACACTGATGAGGCAGTACCATCCAGTAGGAGTAAAATTGAAAAGCCTACTTACAGCAAGGCTGAGTAAATAAGACCCATAGAGCAGCTGTCCTTCCACCCCAGACCAGGAAACCTCTGCAGAAGATGAAATTTCGTGTCCTCCAGAGCCCCACGCTGCCAGAAAAACCACCGCTGCCGCACTCACAGACCCACAAGGTCAACGGGGGGTGCCACACGGATGATCCGGTACTCCACGCTGTCATCGTCAGGCAGCAGAAACATGTAACCATGACTTATAGTAAAACTGCTAGCTGCTTAAAGCCAGAACAGGGGTATATATGGTAGGGAGGGACTAATCAAAGGCGTGCAAATACATCTTGATACATAGAGAACAAAAGAAGTGAATATTGTGCAAGGGAAGTGAAGCTCTGGTGAACATTTGAAATCACAGATGGTAAAAAATAATTAATAAAGTTAATCCTAAAATACATATTTGTCACTTTGGATGTGTCCAGTTTGTACACTAACATCCCCCTTACTGAAGGCTTAGAAGCTGTGCATTTGACATTTGAAGAGTTTGGTGTACAGCAAGGTCCCCCTCATTGCACAAAAAATTCTTCAGATTCAAGAAACATCATTACTTACAGCTCACAGGGACGGCCATGGGCTCAAACTTGGCGCCGTCCTACGCGAATCTGCTCATGGACCTATATGAGCGAATGCACATTCTACACGATGGTATCTATGGACAATACATAGTCAAATATCTCCGATGATGTCTTTATCTTGTGGGATGGCAGTGAGGAAGAATTGATAGCGTTTGTGTCTGCTTTGAATGAGATTCCATCTAAAATACGCTTTACCCTGAACTATAACATCAAGGAAATTGCCTTCCTTGACACAATAGTATATGAATCTGGGGGCCTGTTGGCTACTAAACTCTATCGCAAGAGCACTGATAAAAACTCACTATTGTGTGCAGCTAGCCATCACCCACTGCCATTGAAGAAGGGTCTTCCCTATTCGCATCTCCTAAGAGTAAAGAGGATTACGACTGATCCGGAGGAGGCACAAAGGGCCCTCATACTGATGGCTGCACGCTTCCGGGAGAGGGGTTATTGTGCTAAGGATTTGCTTTACAGAAGGTTGCACAAATCGACAGGAGTGTGCTACTGACACCAGTGCCCAATAAACAGGTCACTAATAGATTCAATATCGTCAGCACCTTCAGTACAGCCTCAAATGAGATTAAGCGAAGTATCCGGGACAATTGGCGTATCTTGGCAAATGACGAGAGGATTGGTGCGTGTGCCAAAGAACCACCGTTGTTCTATTTTCGGCGAGGCCCCAGTATTGGTGATATGGTTACTGGTTCTGATCCCATAGAAAAATATGCTGTCCCCAAAACCTGGTTGGCCAAAAAGCCCGGCTCGTATCGGTGCCACGGCTGCACAAATTGCCAATTCATGCAGCAGGGCCCGAGTTACAACCACCCGCACACGGGCAAATCTATCAAAATCAAGCAAGCACTCAATTGCGAATCCAAATTTGTGGTTTATTACATCAGATGTCCATGTGGACTCCTGTACATTGGCAAGACTGTGAGGATGCTGAAAGAGAGGATGGCCATGCATCGCTCTACTATCAGGTAAGCTCTTACGTGTGGGGTCGATGACATGGACTTAAAATGTCTCCCTGTTGCCAGACACTTTAAAGAACAGAGACATTCCTTGGCCACGCTTCGATGCATGCCTATTTTTCAGGTCCCTGTACCCATACGGGGTGGTGACAGGGGCAAAATCTTGTTACAACAGGAGGCCAGACTCATTTATGAATTACGGACATTGTCACCCGGTGGCCTAAATGAGGAGTTAAAATTGGGGTGTTTTCTTTGATTGCTCTTTATTGCTGAACTTGCTTGTGTGTTTTTAGGATCATCTTTATTAATTATTTTTTACCATCTGTGATTTCAAATGTTCACCAGAGCTTCACTTCCCTTGCACAATATTCACTTCCTTTGTTCTCTATGTATCAAGATGTATTTGCACGCCTTTGATTTGTCCCTCCCTACCATATATACCCCTGTTCTGGCTTTAAGCAGCTAGCAGTTTTACTATAAGTCAGGGTTACATGTTTCTGCTGCCTGAGGGTGCTGGTGATTGCGGTGTTGACCCTGATGTTTATAATGACTAGTGCGCATGCGCTAGCTGTTCGCTGGTGTCTGAGGTAGCCAGGGTTACTAGCGAACGCTGTCTGTGTCCTGATTTAGCACGCAGCTGCGTTTTTTTCATTGGCTCCCCGGCTTACAGCATTTATGGATGCGAATGCGCAATGGGTGATGCGCTGCGGATACCAGCATTAGTCGCAAGGCAATGACGCCAGAATGGGCTGTTCTGATTGCAGCATTGAATTCCCTCCGTTTGCAGGTCTGGAAGGCATGACTCCTGTATAGGTATTGGTTAGTGCTATGGGACAGTCAGGTGAGTTGCATCTTGATACTGATTTGCTGATGGTGATTGGTGTATTTTGTTTGTGGTGGGTATATATGTGGGTCACTCACACTTGGCGTTTGCACGGCCCTGAGGAAGGTCTTCCTGTGGGACCGAAACGTTGGCTTTTGTGTAAGCCATTTTATATATATAAAATAAGGAACAGGGCACACACAAAACAAGATATAAAATAAAGGTAAAGGGAGGGTGTACACCATCTAAAGAGGTACAAAAAAGGAAAACAGGACAGGATCTCCTTTACTGAAATGTTGAGTCAATAAATTTCACTTTGTGTATATATATATATATATATATATATATATATATATATATACATACATATATCTATATATATAAAATCAAATGGTTAGTGCTATCTGCGGTGAATCTGATTGGTCCTCAGCCTCTGGCCAATCAGATTGGTGGGTCTGACGTCACCCAACTGCCACTCTCTTCCCCCTCTGCGCCACACACACACACCTCTCTCTCCGGCACTCATCTCTCCCTCCCTCCCGGGAGCTTTATATATATATAAAAGATACTTCACCAAAATGAAAGATGAAAAAAAGGGTATTTAATCCAAGATATTTATGGATTAAATACCCTTTTTTTCATCGTCCTGCAGTGCTGTGTCTCCTTCCCTGGTCATTTGATTTTGGTGAATTGCTTTTTTATACTATTTATGACGCGTGCACTTGCCAATTGTGAGCTAATTGTTTTGTATACATGGTGTGCTTTCTCTCCACTATATATATATATATATATATATATATATATATATATATATATATATATATATATAGGCCTATTCACATACACAAATATATAGAGTAAGGCTAGTATCCTTTTGCGCAATCACCGCCATATGTAAAACGATTCCAGATGGGGTGTCCCTTTATAGCTCAGTCTAGAAAGGGGGCTCCATCTGCCCAATTGACGAGATCCATCAAGATCTCAAATAGAAAGAAAATAAGATAAGTGCACCAGGGGTCAGTATTAAAAAGTAAATATTAACATTTCCAAGGTAAAATAAAAAACTTACAATGAGGTAAGTAGGAGTAGATGTGCGCGGCAAAGCAGATTACAGTTGTCCATGATTGAAACAAAGAAAGTATAAAAATATCAGATCCCCAGAGAGCTGCAGCCAATACTGCTATCCACTACCACATACAAACACTCCACTCATGTGGCAATGTAATACTGTGTGTGACATATTCTCAATGTGTTTCGCAGGTACAATGTGCTTCATCAGTAAGAATACAGTTATTGTCATAAATGACACAAGGAGACACAACAGCATATATAAAAATGCATAGGCAGTATTGTGTGTACATGTATGCACTATATAAACATGTATACACTATACAATATATATATATGTGTGTGTGTAAAAAGAAAAGAAAACACAGGCGCACACCTAGTGTATTATTGTTAAAAACAATGTTTATGGAACATAAAATTCAGACAAATGCCCACTCACAAGGATAACAAGAAATCAACCGTGTATGAGAATATACTCAATCACCAATTGCCAACTGCGCGGTCCTTTTACTGCATCTCAGGAACCCAGCGTTCTCCAATGTCGCCTCTTCACACTCTGCGGAAGCGGAACCTGGTGCCTCTGCACCCGGAAGTAATATCCTCCGGATACCAGTGTCACGCCTGTATGCCCGCAGACCTGGCAGGACCCCAGTACTGAGGTGGGAACGGTATGACACCACACACCCACAGCAGTGGGAGCAAGCCCGGAGTGTGGTATAGCATTGCTGGGCCTGTTGGAAGAGAGTTAGTATGATACTTGCAATGCTTGGGGGTGTCCGTAAGAACAGTCGTGTCCGTGTGCCAATGTTCAGAGGGTAGAATCGTCAGAGTACAAGCCAGGTCCTAGGAAGCCAGAGGTAAGCGAAGTAGTGTATGTAGCAAGGTTCAAAGGGATACCAGAGAGCAGAGTAGTCCAGGACAAGCAGGGGTCAAAAGCCAGAGAAATCCAAGATAACACAGGAGCAGGAAACAGCAGGGACACAGAGGGTGAGCACAGCATAGGTCAGGTACATACAGGGAAACAGGAACTATGCAGAGCGAGGAAGAAGTGGACAGACAGGAGTTATAAAGGAGGGCTTACCAATAGAAAAGAAGGGAGGAGTAGAGAGAGTAGTGGGAGACGATAGGGATAGGTCAGGGAGAGAAGAGGAGGAGACAGGAGGGGCAGTCAGGGGAATGTCCTGCATGGTTTGGGAGGCGGAGACATGAGGGACAGGATAAGAGAAGCATGTGCACGGGCCCTCTGTAAGCTGGGGATGCGCGCGCAGAGGCTGCAACACAGAGACTGCCCGCAAGGACTGAGGGGAGGATGCAGAAGGGGCACAGAGCCCAGAGGAGGGGTGTGCGCGCGCGCCCTCCGTGGGCTGAGGAGACGCACGCACGGACTGCAATAGCGAGATGCTCGCAGGGACCGAGAGGAGGGAGCAGACGGGTCAGGGAGCCCAGAGGAGGAGAGTGTGCGCGCGCCCTCCGTGGGTTGAGGGAGTGCACGCACAGGCCGCATCACCACTCGTGCGGAGCGCCGCGCCGCGGGCACCACCCTGGGAGAAGGTAACGGAGTGGATGTCACAGCTGGGGAAGGCAATGCGGGCACTGCGGGAGAGAGGGATCGGGGAGCATCATAGCAGGGGCTCAGGGACTGCGTGGGTTTGCGATACCTGCGGGGCACGCGCTGCGGCAAAGGGAGAGAGGTAGAAGGCAAGGGAGAGGAGTGGGAAGGAGCAGAGGGAGTAACGGGAGATGGGAGAGAGGGACAAGGAGGAGAAGGAATCCCCTGAGTCGTCACAACCAGCAGTTCAAACGGACGTGCAGACAATGATGTGACTGGATCGCTGGGACCTTGGACGCTCATACACAGCTTCTGAGTCCTTAGTTCTGTGAGTGCACCACACAATTTAGCCACGCCCTACGCGTTTCGTCATAACAATTACTTCATCAGACCCCCTGATGAAGTCATTGCTATATAAGGCGCTACTTTTTAGTTCTTTTTTGTTGTTGTTTATATATATATGTAACCCTGTTTCCCCCCAATCGCAGATAGGGTCTCTCATGGGGAAAACTGCGCTGATGCTCTCATGGGGAAAACATACCTGCTGATAAACAATAGCCCTGAGTCTCCCGCATGATGTTAGGGGATAGCAACAGGATAGGCTTCTGGGGTATAACCTGACTCGTACTCACAGTGACAGCGCCTCCATCTCTTGCAGCCCCATGGATATGGGGTGAAATCCCTGCTTGAGAGTCTCTTTCTCCTTCCTCGTGATAGACTTTAATCTCATGCCAGAAGTACAGTATAGTAAACAGTATTTCTTTATTGGTTATGCACAGGGCACAGCATTCTCTCAGAAGACCGAGGGCCTGCACCCTCAGGATGTCCCTGGATCTACACTCCCAGCCAGCGGGCACCAGCAGCAGTCCTAGCTCTTCCCTTACTCCCTAATGGACTAAGGGGAACAGTCTCCTACCGCTCCCCTAAGGGAGGGCACACAGTGTAAAGAGCCGTGCACACTGCTCTCGGGTAGACCAGCCTCTCTCATGGTAGAGGCAACTGAGTAAATTCAGGATGTGCAGCCCCTTAAGTACAGATCCAGTAGGAACCAGCCCTTGCCCCTGATTTGACACCAGGCCTGATTACATTACCTTATCTGTGACTCACTGGGCTGCAGAGAGGTGGGGAAAACCCATGATTACAACTGGCAAACCTGCCCTTACCAGGGATGATTACTGCCAGGAAGAGGGCAGACTGATAGCCCAAACCAGATAGGGCTACACATTATATATATATATATATATATATATATATATATATATATATATACATGGTTGGTTTTCTGGGTATGCACCTTAACCCTGGCTGTGCTCAAAGCTGTGACCATGCAGCAAGCTTAAGCCTACCTTGAGAAAGGTCCCACTGGGGGACCGAAACGTCGTTTTTTGTGTCTTCTATCAAATATAGAAAATTCATGATTTACTTACCTGCGTGCTGTCCCTTGATGTCGTGTTGCAACCGGTATCGTATGG
This sequence comes from Ascaphus truei, assembly GCF_040206685.1. NCBI lineage: Eukaryota > Metazoa > Chordata > Amphibia > Anura > Ascaphidae > Ascaphus > Ascaphus truei. Next base: position 403,220,500 of record NC_134484.1, on the reverse strand, counting down.
TCTATATATATATATATATATATATATATATATATATATATATATATATAGTGTAAATACATAAAATAATGCATAAAATATGCACTAAATACTTGCAATGACATATACAACAGCTACTTTTTGTCATCAAGTTTATTAATCATGTGTTGTTACAACACATACACTGGACTAATGACCACGGCAAGATGTAAATCCATGCGTAAAAGGCAGTTTCTACAAATATATGCACTGAGTTTAATGAAAACACCCGATAGACCTAAGACACTCAAACAATAGCACTTCTTTCAGCAAGCTGCCATTAAAAAAAAAATGTTTGCTTTAATATATGCATCAATACAATCCACACAATGATAACTAATTAGCTAAGTTGCCGATCGTGATTGATCGGCAAAGATTCGGCGTGGGGAATCACTAAATGTCTGTCAGTGCAGCAGAAGAGGACCAAAGATGCAACGTTCTGTGTGGAAGATCATGTGACCAGGCAGTCACTAGATACAATTGATGCACTGCTAGAGAGAGGGCAGGGCTCAAAAAGGGATGTGGCAGAGCCTGTTTCAGAAGAGGAAGGGGATATGACTTTCTAAATGGTTGGTATAGAAACAAACAATGCTTGTTACATTATAATACATTAAAAATGTCCTTCGGGGATGTTTTAAAAAAAAAGTATTTTCTCATAGTGCAGAACTGATTAATTAAAAAAAACACACGTACAGTAAGATATTGCTTTGTCTGCAGATTTAAGTAACCGAGCTCCTTCTGAAACTTTACGTTATACATCAATGACTTTAAGTTACAGAGGCAGACTTACATAGCAAGTAAAAAACAAAACAGAATTGAACAATTTTGTAATTGTTGTCCTTAGAAAGATCAGTCACCCTAAAGTAACAAACATATCATATAAAACATAACTACTTATGCATATCTGTTTGACTAAAAATGGCTTCATTATTACAGATAATGGACAAAACAAAAATAGCATACAAATTGCTAGTGCTGAGGTCTTATCATCAAAAGGCACTAGATAAATATTGGTAAAACCTTCCAATGTTTTAATTTACCATAGAAAAGTTCAAAGTAAAAGAAGAAATAATATAAAAATACAAAATACTTATTTATACTTGTCTGCATATTATTTAAAAAAAAAAAGTGTCAATCAGTTGCATTTAGCCTATTAAATATTTGAATGTCCTCAGTTCACTTTCATCCTTGAAGGGATCGGTCCTTTAAATAGAAACCCTAACAAAGTAAATTTGGGACAAAGGTAGTCACATTGTACTTTGAAAGCATGGGAGTGACTAGCTCATGGAAAATGTACAAGTGTAAAAGACACTTTACCTTCATCCATAACGAGAAAGCATTCTAATGTTTAGACAGACACATTTATCATTTGCTAGCTCAGCGCATATCTTCAAAGAGCATTGTTCTCTAACAGTCATCCTTGAATCATACTAAAATAAATATTTGTTAACATCTACCAATTGATGGAGGACTTCATCCTTTCATTTCTCCTGCACTAAAATGCATTAAGTTAACTAGGCTGGTAAACAATCACTTAACATTTATGGGGCACAAGGGGTCTGTGATGAATTGCCTTTGTGTAGCAGACAGTTTCTGTGTTAGTATGTATTCCATCAGCAAAGTTCCACACAGCTAAGTCTATCTTTAGAATATAAAACCCAGAAGGAATCCACAAATGGAATACACGTTTTCTCACAAGGGAATGGCGAGCATTGTGGACATAACTTTAACAGTCTATTCAGTAAACTGGAAAAATGCCGTTACAGTTCGAATATGCACATTATCACACAAAAACACTTGTCTCTGATTCAGGTCTTGTGTTCAAGCTGTTTAAAATGGCATTGTAAGGCCGCGGATATAGTAGTCGTGCGTGTGCAATAGAGCTCATGGCGTTGTGCGCGCCTGTAAGCCGAGCAATTTGTGGCCTGTGAGCCACTGTGATGGGGAAGCGTGGCGGAGGCGTCACATGAGCAGTTCACTCTCATTTGCTGAACCGCGCACGTGTCCCGGCTGAAAAATGTGCTGCTATGTTGCGCTTCCTCGCAGCACTATGGCCGGCCCCATCGATCCCCTGCATTTTGTTACAGCCGCGCGCCGTTGCACTCGCCAGCGCTCGCACCATGGCCATAGTTGGAATCTGGTTCTGCAGGCACGTATATGAGCACCCCTCTCCTCCCTCTGAAGCCCGTATGGGTTTAACTCAGGGGCAGGCAAATCTAGTCCTCGTGTCACCAACAGATCAGGTTATAAGGATATCCCTGCTTTAACATAGGTGGCTCAATCAACAGGACTTAGTCACTGATCAAGTCACTTGAGCTGAAGCAGGAGTATTCTTAAAATCTGACGTGTTGGTGGCACTTGAGGCCTGCTTCTCGTTTAACTAACATGCTAGTATCATGTTCCATGAGCATGCCCTTCTCTTTCTTTTTAGACGTAGTGCTAAAAATCATGATTCTCTTAAATCTCTAGCTTCTGCGGTTATCATAGTCACCTTGAGCCTGCATTGAACTCTCGGGAGAGCTCAATTTGAAACTCCCAAATACTTAATATTTGAAACTCTTACATCTGAATAGAGCATCAGATGTAAAAATTAAAATCAGGGTTGGAAAGGACAAGAAGAGATCTCTTACAGTAAGTAAAACAATTAAAAGCAGACTTAAACAAAAACAGCGATCATTGCGGACTGCTGCTTTAGCTTTGAGTGAAAATCAGTTGGTATAGTTGCATATATAATGTATATTTCTTCAAATATTACAGATGTAGTCCAGATTATTTTTCCCACTGGCTCGTTATTGTGGATTATTCTCTGCGTTATCACTGTGACTGTAGGGGCAATATGGTTCACACATTAAAGGTTAAGCCCAGTGTGGCAGGAACCCCCGGTTCCCCCAGTTATATTCCCTTTTGGTGGCTAAAATGGCCAATATGTACTGTAAAAAAAATGTGTATCTGGAAACCTTTTTTCAATGTCACATGTGTTCATGTATTTCTGCAATTCGTTTGTGTTCCAGGCTGGTAATTCTCTTATCCAACCTGCCCACATACAGATATAGCCTGTCTGTATCTTCAGTTTTTCTTAACTAAAGTCCGGACATCAATTGTTTTGTTTTGGAGATGTAATCAATATACATCCCGTTTAGCTGTAGCCAACTGTAGACAGCTCTTCGTGTTGTTATTCACACCTGAATTAAACAGGGATATGCTAGACAGATTTCAGTTTTGTTTGTTTGTAATTCGGCGCCTCTCCGCCAGATGGTAAAGTGAATGTGTTAAGTTAGTTAGTCTATGTAGAGAGCTGTAAGTCTCAAACAGGTGCCAGACTGATCCAGCAATATACTGCAATGCATTACAATTCCTCATTGTTTTATGGCCTTGACCATTCAAGACGTTATCGATATTTGGTTGTTTTAATATTTTGTTGCAAAACGTAAATGTTAATGTGTTCTACTTATACTTATACGTTATGTTCACTCACTCCTCTTGACTGTTTTGTGATCTGAAAAAGAGTGCAATGTCAATGGCTTTAGGGAAACCAGATTGTAGCATAATATTTCTAATTTATTCAGCAATTAATGATGCAGCAGACAAGAAAGCCACTGTATCAGAAGTATATGGCTATCTCATTGCCAATTCTGAATACTTCAGGGATTTATCTGACTCTAGTAGGTGGAAGAAGCCTGGGCGCTACACTTGGTCAATTAATGATTGCTTCATTCGCATCCCCCCCAATCCAAGGGGTCAGAGGAGTTTTTTTGGTATTGGCCACCATCATTTGCGAATCTGTTTGATCATGACAACTTCAAAAAGAGAAGGAAAAGGAGAAGAAACGGGACTAACAGATTGAATCATACTTCCCAACCTCGCAATGGGACACAATCTGAAAATCATCGTGAACAGCATCCCCAACCTGATTATACCTTGGACAGGTCCATCTGGTAACCTGGTCCTTCCTGACTACTATCTACAGCATCTGTATCAAAGGAGATGAAGCGCACAGCGAAGAGAGTGGGCCAAAGTTGCTAAAAAATGTTTTATCAACTTTGACCCACACTCTTCGCTGTGCGCTACATCTCCTTTGATACTGATCCTGAATTTCTACCAGTGGCAGCACGCTTCAGTACAAGCATAGGATGGGGGCACTCCAGAGATGTGAGTAAAAATCTTCATTCAACATGACATTATTCTTTGTGGTTCAATAGAGATCCAGGTTCTGGGTAGTGGGTTTTTATCCCCTTGCTCAGTCCCTTCAGGGAATATAGGTCCCTTAAAGGATTCAATACCACTGAATTTCTGTTACAAGATTTCTCTACCCCCTAACCATTGCTGTGGATTATTTACTGATGACAATAACTAAACGGATCCGGCGCTAGAGCGCAAGTACCACTCTTAATCTCTTCATACTATCTACAGCAGTCGAACCTTGATGCTCAGTATGGCTCTAATTACCTCTAATGCTCAGTATGGCTACCTATCCGAATATCATCCTGCTGAATATCGTCCACATCAGAAAGGTTGGCAAGAATTCTAACAAAGGTAAATATAATATAAAATATTTTATGAACTTTTGTGCCCTATGACACGAATAGCCCTTAATACTGAACATTGATTGATTTGATGCCGGTCAGTATGTTACAGAGGCCTCGCGTGATCCCAAGGCATTTCATTTAAATGCCTTGGGGAAGAGAGCGGGACTGCTGCAACTGCCCATGCCCCTCCCCCCCCCCAAAAAAAAACCATGCCCCCCAGTTTGCACACCCCTGGTGTATAGTACCTGTATACTTAAAGCATTCTGTTGTATTTAAAGCATTTTTTTTCCAGAATCTAAAGCGTGCTAAATTAACATCCACAGCACGCAGCCATCAGATAATGAGGATGATGGTGTGAGATGTCGAAAAAACAATATATTACTGTACCTTTTATTACTTTTCTATGCTTTTATACACTTTTTCTAAATATTCTAATTCACGCTTGTTTTTGCACAGCGCATACAAGTCCACTGTATTTGATACTGTGCAAGTATATTATCACGTTTATTAAAAATTCACACTGAAATGTTTCATGCTTTTTCCCCTCACATAACCGTACTGTGAGTGGGTGTGTAAATACAGATACTGCAGTTTGTGTGTACACATATATATGTTTGTTTATTGCATTGTCTGTGCTCCACCTTTTTTTTTAATGTTACGGTTATTGAATCAATGTAAAAGAGAAGAAACAAAGCGCAAGACTCTCATAGCGTAACAAAGTAATTATATTGTCACAATAATAAAGTGTAAATTATTGCACGTACAAGAAAGATTAATCATAAAGACAGGGCATGTTTAGGGTACATGTTACCACTCTAGAAGGTGAAGACTTGCTTCGTGAGGATCCCTCAGCATACACTGCTCCTTATCCAGTAGTTTGAGAAGCAGCAGGAATATCCAATCACACTGGTAAGTAATGTCCGTAGCACAGTACCCAAGAGGGTTACACTTGAGAAGACAAATGGAAACAAAACTCTCCTGCTACGCTAGATCCGCTTCAGCTGCAGCCGTCAAGGAGCAACCAGACCTCCACCTCACCACGATCGTAGACCGGAATCCTGACGTTACCTCAGCATGCTGTAGTTCTGCGATAGACCACCCAGTGACATTCCAACATGTAGACAACGTACAAGGTTTTACAGGAGATACAGTCCGCAAAAGAATACTTATTTTTAGCGACAGTTGATGTAACAAATTTCCTGTCAATATGTAAATCACTGCATGCCCTACATTTACCACAACCAAAATTACCCACAGGGTTGGAGGTTAACCAAGTTTTCTTCACTATCTTGGCGACAGTCGGTCCTATGTCGCTAGAGGCCAAATGATTTTTCACATTTTTAGCTTTCCTATAAATGAAACTAGGTTTGGCGTTTAAATGTGGACCTAAGACCGGATCATTTAGTAATACAGTCCAATTTTTATTTAGAATTACCTGAATCTTCCTACTTCCTGAATTAAAATTTGTAATAAACTGTATGAATAAATTCTTGTTTTTAGACCTTATTCAACAATAGTGATTACCTATCCATTCCCCTAACTTTAGTAAGGGCTTTGGAGAGCAAATCTCTATTGTAGCCTCTTGAAACAAATTTATCAAACTGTATATCGGCTTGCAATATGAAATCAGCATCCAGTCCACAATTTTGTTTGAGGTGCATGAATTGACCCAATGGTATATTGTTAATCCATGACCTCTCATGGTTACTGGATGCTAATAGAAGGTTGTTGGTATCAACCTTCTTAAAAAATGCAAGGAAGATAGGATTGGTATGAAACTGTGACGTCCAAAAATAAAGCACCCTCAGCTCACCAGAAGGTAGAACAAATAAAAATGTTTATTTAACTACATAAAAAACGAAAAATGACAAACAAAATACAACAAAACAACCTCCTACGTGTTTCAGGCTCTAAGAGCCCTTTCTCAAGGAGTATGGTTGGGACTGTGTGTTAAGCACCTTAATATAGCCCCTCCTGTGTATTTAGAAAGCAGCTGAAGGCAATTGCAATGAGTTATAATCACACCTGTTGTTATGACAGTAAGGAACACATGATATAAAACATAATTTGAATCACAGATATTAAACAAAAAATACATGTTATGATAAGGAATAGTCCATCAAGACTGTAGAATATTCATAATAAATATGTATTATGATCCAAATCTGTGATAAAGAAAGAACTGCTTAAAATAAATTGCACAAAGCAAAATATATATATATATCATTTGTAAGAAACAGTTAATTCTCCTGTCTAGTGCAACAATAAAATATCAAGGACATCCTAAAAGAGAAAGAAGAAACCAAGATATAATATACTGTAATATTGGTTAAGGTAGAATGAATGATAGTTAGTCTAATATAATAATAACATCTCAAAAAAACATTTTCTCAATATAGGAACAGCAAATAGAATTGGGTAAAGCCAATTTACCAATTAGTATATATATATATATGCAATAGATCAAAGATTTTATAAGAACAAGGTTTGGATATAGTACAAAAAGAAACCATGCATAATGTTTGGTTCTTAAAGAAAATATTTCAGATCCCACTCTGTGTTTAACCCTTTAGGGATCAGTGTATCCAGCGTGAAAATCCAGTGAGCCTCTCTGCGGTAGAGTGCATTAACTCTATCTCCGCCTCTGTAGTGGATCTGAACATGTTCGATACCAATACATTTAAAATTGTTGAGGGACCCATTTTGGCATGTGCTGAAATGTTTAGACACTGGATGCATCTGATCTTTTTTCAAAATGAGTCTCATATACTGTATTCAAGGATTCTCAATTTGAACATGCGTGTGGTGAGACCAACTTTTTTATTTGTTCTACCTTCTGGTGAGCTGAGGGTGCTTTATTTTTGGATGTTGCAGTTTCATACCAATCCTATCTTCCTTGTATACTGCCTGCCGATTGGAGAGACGCACTGAGGCTGTGAGGGCATGACATATGGGATCTTTTTCCACACAAGAGGTACTTGTGGAACCTACAGAGTGAGTGGAGCGTTCCCGGACGGACCGGAAGTGGTTACACACACCACCGGCACTCGGGAGCTCTACGTGGTTGGAGAGAAGGAACTGGCAGCTGATTTGGAGCCTACGATATCCACGCCAAACACCGGATACAGACGCAGTCAAAACGGAGTGCTACACTGCGGGATCAACAAAGGTAACATATTTTTCCTCTGTTATATGCTTATCCCAAGTAGCGTTTGTCCATTGGAACTCCTATACTGCACATTTTGTTTCTGGTTACTTCTCCCAGCAATTTATGTTGAATCCTATGTTTGAATTTTCCCTCACTTTCAACCACAGTTGTCTAAAGTTTTATTGACTTTATTATGTATATTTTTTGGCTCTCCGTTTAGAGCTTAGAGCAGCCTTTTCAATGGTTCCTTCTTAAAAAATGTCCTGGTGGTTATAACACCACAAGGATCAATCTCTATATGCAAGTCCAAATAATCTATTGTCGAGGCATTTGTAGCATAGGTAAATTTCAGGTTAAAATGATTATGGCAAAGGTATTCAAAGAATAGCTCCAAATATTCCTCATCTCCATCCCAAATGCAGATAATATCATCTATAAATCTCCACCACACTACAATGTGTGTGGCTAAGGGGTTATGGGACCAAATACATTCCTTTTCCCAGAAACCCATGTACAGGTTTGCATAACTGGGGGCAAATCGAGTCCTCATAGCAGTCCCACAAACCTGCACATAGAACTGGGAAAGGAATAAAAAATAATTATGGGCGAGGATATACTTAATGGATTTAAAAATAAAATATCCATTTAAAGGATTGAGTGTACCATCATTCTTGAAATAAGAATCCACCACATCCAATCCCAGAGTATGTGGTATATGTGTATATAGCAAGGTGACATCAATTGTCACCCATCTACAGTATATGTGTCTCTCCATTTTATCTCTGATAATACATTTAAAACTGATGTGTCTTTTAAATAAGACGGGAGTACACTCACGTACTTCTGAAGGAAATTATCCACATATTTAGACAGATTGGATGTGATGGACTGTATTCCAGATACTATTGGTCTACCTGGGGACTAACAAGGGATTTGTGAATTTTAGGGAGGTGGTAAAAAAATAGGGATTCTTTGGTTCTCTATTATTAAAAAAACATATTCATTTTATTCAGAATGGTTAGTTAAAATGCTTTATCTAATAGAACTTTAAATTCCTCAACATATTTAGTAGTTGGATCAGTCTTAAGATTAGCATAAAACACAGTATCATTAAGCAGTCTTAATGCTTCCTGTTCATAAACTTCATGATTCTGTAGTACAACCCCACCTCCCTTATCAGCTTGTCTAATGATTAAATCACTGTTTCCTTGAAGATTTTGTAGCGCTCTTGGTGTTCTTTAAAACTCAAATTATATGTGATCTATTAAGTTTAAAATCACTCACCATATTTGCAAATTCATTATTTACAATATTTAAAAAGGCATCTATAAAACTCTCCTTGGAGTGTGCTGGGTAAAATTTAGACTGGGATTTAAAATTAGCGTGATAAATTCTTGAACAACATCTTCCACAACCACTCAGTGGCTGGTTCACTAATATCATATGATAAATTAACACTATCATCAGTATTCTTTAAAAAATTACACTTCAGCATGAGATTTCTGGTTAAAATTATTAAGGTATGTAAAAAGTTGAAACCCATTGGGGGCACAAGTTTCAGCAAACGAGAGACCTCTTCTCAGGACATTTTGTTCAGTGTCCGCGAGTGTATAAGTAGAGAGATTAAATATACCCCTGTCAGAGTGTACTACATTTTTTATCTTAGCTCTTTTTTCTAGGACACGGGTCCCCCCTCTCGTTCCTCTTCTTGTACAAATCGTATTTTCTGCCCCTTTGGGGTTTCTTGATTTGACCTGTCCGGTTCCCATTCCGAACTTTTCGAGCCCCGAGGGGCCTGGTATCTTGATTTGAGCGTCTCTAAAAAAAGAGAGGGTTCGCCAAATCGATCACCAGATCCATGTTTAGGGGTGGGTAACTTTTGGCCTGGTAACCGTCCCAAAGATGGGAGCGTTCCCCTTCCCTCCTATTATGTTTAGAATGTTTAGAATAAGATCTAGAATTCTGATGTTCATTCTTAGATTTTTTATATCCATTGGAATGACCCTTCTTATAAAACTTAAAATGATCTTGACGTTTATCAGACACAGCATTCCCATCAGTATTAATCCTTCCAGATAATCTGGATTGGGTTTCATCTAATTGTTTACTGCGGGGCTGCTGTGGCTGATTCATGACATTAACCTTTTCAAACCTTCCCCAATCTTTCTGTCTATTATTTAAATAGTCAGATTTATCTCTGTAAAACTTATTCTGTTTTGTTTTCATTATCTCGCTTTCAGAATGTTCCAATGTCATCTTCATTTCATATTCTAGTTTAGTAGTCTTTTTCCTTGATCAGAGGCTCTAACAGAGTAATGAACTTTGAAATGTCTTTTTCTAATTCATTTAGAGTTTTAATCCTCTCAAAAATGATGTTTCATTAACTCCATAGAGCACTCTTCCAGAATCCTATCCCATTCTTTCTGAAAGTGATCATTATCTTTTGCAAAGGTGGGGTTCTTATGTATTTGTTGTCCTCTAGGGACTCTTTTACACTCAATATACTTTAAAAGAGTGTTTTTTTTCCCACCAATGTTTACTTTCAGTAAGGAGTAACTTCTCAAAATTTTTAAAATGATCTTCAATAGATATGGTTTCAGATTCTGAATCAAGGATTAAACTAGACTGTTCAGAAAACAAAGAATCTGCAAATGTAACCCTTCTATCCCTGCAATTAGCCAAACTCCAAACCATAATGATTTGGTGCGTGCAAATTTTTTTATTTAAATAAAAATTAAATACTAAAGTGCACTAATACATAGAACAGTGATGTGTTTAGAAAAAACAACAAATGTGCCACATTTATAAGAGCAAAATTACATATACAAAACAAAAATAAACTGCGCGCCAATATTGTGATTATTATAAAGTAATGAACTAATAGTATGTGTATATAACAACCAAATAAGAGTAATAGTTAGGGGAATGGATAGGCAATCACTATTGTTGAATAAGGTCAAAAAACAAGAATGTATTAATCCTGATGATAGTACGATTAAAATGCCATTTATTACGAATTTTAAATCAGGAAGTAGGGAGATTCAGGCAATTATAAATAAAAATTGGACTGTATTACTAAATGATCTGGTCTTAGGTTCACATTTAAATGCCAAACCAAGTTTCATTTATAGGAAAGCTAAAAATGTGAAAAATCATTTGGACCCTAGCGACATAGGACCGAGTGTCGCCAAGATAGTGGAGAAAACTTGGTTAACCTCCAACCCTGTGGGTAATTTTGGTTGCGGTAAAGGCAGGGCATGCAGTCTTTTACATAGTGACAGGAAATTTGTTACATCAACTGTCACTAAAAATAAGTATTCTGTAGAGGACTGTATCTCCTGTAAAAACTTGTACATTGTCTACATGTTGAAATGTCCTTGTGGACTCCAATATGTGGGCCGTACAAAGCGTTTTTTGAAGACCAGAATTTTGGAACATGCCAGGAATATAAGACTGGGCATAGATAATCATAGTGTTCCCTGCCATTTTAAATTACATCATCAGAGTGATTTTAATTTAATGAAATATAAAGATATTCAGGTAGTAAACCCCATTAGACGTGGGGGTGATAGGCTAAAAGCTCTTTCAAAACAAGAAACATTTTGGATTTATCTACTCAAGACATTGGTCCCTAGGGGTTTGAATGAAGAGCTTGACGTTTGGTCACTTTAATAACTTTATTATTGAATTAGAAATAAGTTTTCACCATATTGGCATCTTTTATACATTTAATGATAATTCAGTGTTATTGTATCAACTGGTAATGACCCTTTTTTAGTTTACATTTACATTATTTTATAATTAATTCAAATCCTTTCCCAAGATCTTATTTCAGATCTTATTTCAGGTTTTATCTCGAATAAGATAATATGTTTTCTGTATTATGTATTAATATTGTTTTTCTCGTTGCAGTGTCCATCATATTGAGGCCATTTTAATTTCTATTTTGCTTTTAGTATAATATGTATAATAAAGATTGTTATTAATCTGTGAAATAGGTTTTTGTATTGTGCAAATGTCTGGTAGTTAGAACTATACCTGTGTTTGCTATGTGACTTAAGCAATGATAGGCTAATTGATATTTTGAATCCACCAATTGCTGTGCTTATGTGGGGTATATATTCTATTAGCTTAGTCAGTCTATACATCCCTGACGAAGTAGTTCACTATGAAACGCGTAGGATTTTTTATTCAACATTTGGACACTCTCCTGCAATCATCTTTGCGTCTCTGATCCTGCGCATGCCGCCTACGGGACTTTTTGTTCATACAATCGATCACTGGGTGGTCTATCGCAGACCTACGGCGTGCTGAGGTGACGTCAGGATCCCGGTTTACGATCGTGGTGAGGCAGAGGTCTGGTTGCTCCTTGACGGGCTGCAGCTGAAGCGGATCTAGCGTAGCAGGAGAGTTTTGTTTCCATTTGTCTTCTCAAGTGTAACCCTCTTGGGTACTGTGTTACGGACATTACTTACCAGCGTGATTGGATATTCCTGCTGCTTCTGAAACTAGTCTTCACCTTCTATAGTGGTAACATGTACCCTAAACATGCCCTGCCTATAGGATTAATCTTTCTTGTACATAAAATCATTTACACTTTATTATTGTAACAATATAATTACTTTTTTACTCTATGAGAGGCGTGCGCTTTGTTTCTTCTCTTTTACATGTTCTCCATGTGATGTTGGACTATCCACTCCAACAAGCTGCAGACTCTCCATGATTGTTAAAGGTTTTTGTATTTTATCTTAATATTTATTTTTTATTGTTTAACACTTCTTGGAATACAATTTTGTGTTCCCTTAAAACCTATTTAGTGCACTCGGAATATATTACAGTACTCTTATTGGGTTGTTATATACACATTCTATTAGTTCATTACTTTATAATAATCACAATATTGGCTCACAGTTTATTGTTGTTCTTTATAGGAATCAAGCAATGCATGGACTTCACAGTAGCTCCTTCACGGATGCCTAGCTTCTGCAGGCGCTACATACTGTATACACTATTAAATGACATCCCCAACCCCCAACGCCATCCAGCCAAACCCACTCCCCCGTACCTGAGAGAACAGAGTGTAAGGTTTGGAACACAACAGACCATGCGCATGCGCACTATTAACAGTCATCCCGCAAGTTAACTGCCATCCCGCATTAACTGCCATCACGCATTAACTGCCATCCCGCAATCCTGTCCCATCTCCAAGACAGGATCAGCCGCCAAAACAAGATACCAAATCAATTGCAAAGTGAACCAAATTAGGAGAGCATTTTACACAAGTTTTATTTCTCACAACAGTACTGTAGGACTGAATACCATCCGTTATATATACTGCAGGCTGTGCTTATACATATCTATATATGTATATAGCCAGTTAATCAACCCCACACTGATGAGACCCATTAAGGTCGAAACAGCTGTCTGTGGGTGGGTTTTCTGGCTATGCACCTTACCCGGCTGTGCTCAAAGCTGTGGCCATGCAGCAAGCTTAAGCCTATAGGAAACCATGTTAAAAATTGTTTTTGAAGCAAAAAGTGGCACTGTGTGCTCATTTGCATGTCATTTCCCAGGATTCCTTGCTGCAGTGGAAGTGCTGTGTGCTGGGTGATAATGGTGAAAGGCGGGGTTGCAGACCTGCCTAAGACATGCAGATGAGCATACAGTTGTATTTACATTTGCATATTTGCTTTGCTGTGGAGGGTTTTTGTCACTTTTTTTACTCTCCATAACTTAACTCAGTATATTATATATATATATATATATATATATATATATATATATATATATATATATATATATATATATATATATATATACCGAGTTAAGTTATGGAGAGTAAAAAAAGTGACAAAAACCCTCCACAGCAAAGCAAATATGCAAATGTAAATACAACTGTATGCTCATCTGCATGTCTGCATGCATACAGTATATATATATATATATATATATATAAAAATATATATATATATATATATATTTTTATATATATATATATATATATATATATATATATATATATATATATATATATATATATATATATATATATATATATATCAAACACACACAAAAAGGAAAAGTCACTAACACTATATTAATAGAAAAGGTTAACCCAGGACCCAAAAATAAATATAATATTGGTATTTAAAGATTAACTTAAGCAAACCAATCATAAAATAGTCAAAAATCCTGGGGTTGCTAAGGGATAAAAATAATATGAAAACACACAAAAAACACACAAAAAAGACTGACAAGCACTCACAATAAGCCTGTAATAACTAAATCAAAAAAGAAAACAAAAAACCTGGAACCATGAGTCATGAACGATTACAAGTGTGCATACATATTTGTCAAACAACGGAAGCTAAATATGACAATGGATAAAGATTTTTTTTCTACATAAATGTCCCAAAAATTAGTACAGTACAAGAAAGGCGGGAGAAGGGGAAGAGAGAGGGGGATGAGAAGGAAAGGAGGAAGAGGGGATGAGGGAGAAAGGACGGAGAGGGGATAATGGAGAAAGGAGGGAACAGAAACAATAATATTCTCATTCAATAATATACAGTTAGACTGTCTATACAGTACAGTACTTACTCTGTTGTGACCATGCAACTGCTCTTTCGAACTTTAGTCTTTGCATGGGCATTATAGCAGACACAGCTATGAGTGTCGTCAAGGCCCGAGCTATTTAACCAGGCTTGGATATGGCTTATTTATTGTCCATTCATGTACATCTGCTGTATTCTTATACTGATTTCCTTTGAAATAACTGTTCTGGGCATTGCTGCTTTTGAAAAGAAATTAAACAAAGCACAGTTAACGTAATGTATGCATAGCATTAATCATGTACCGTTAATGTTTACACCCTCTTTTAACACCTGTACCATCGAGTCAGGGATACAGTGCATAAAAGATGACCCAAAACGCATGGCCTTCACAATGGCTAATCTGTATATGAAACAGATTTCATATACTGTCCAGATACTGTATTGTGCTTAATCTGCTGCCATGGATCAGGCACAAAAAGTTCCCAAGGCAAAACATCCTGGGCCAGGATATTGCAGGAAGAAAATTGGAACCATCATAAATAAGGACATTAAATGGGTTGGACCGGACGTTGCCCAACCAGACGACCCTTGTTCTACCCAAGCTGAAGATGAACAAGAAGTCCCCATCCCCACGATGCACAACCAGACATCCCCCTGACAACAGAAGCTGAACAAGATGTCCCCTGCCATACTAATGCACAACCAGGCGGCCCTCTGACAACTGAAGCAGAACAAGACTTCCCCTGTCCCACCGACGTCCCCCTCTGAATATCCAGCCTTTTAAAGAGAGAACCGGATTCCACCCTGACACATTTTGTCAGCCTGAGCTTCGTAGGTCGCATACTGGAATCCTTAACTGACAACGGAAGAATTTGCTACACAACTGTAACGATCGTGCTTGCCACAAACTGGTACCGGACCGCGGAGCTGAGGTGGGGATGTATATGCACCAACTTGAGGCCATGGAGTCAGGTCCAGAGTGCGGATTCCGTGTTCAGACATAGCCAGTTCAGGGTTGGAGAAAGCAGCGTTAACGTTATCCAGGCTGGGGTCAAGGCAGGCGGCATAGGAGCGATGGTCGCGGTCACAAGCTAGGGTCGTCATCAGGAAATCTTCAGCAGGACACTTCAGCAAGGCAAGCAGGAACTTCAGCGGAGCAGCTTCAGCATAGGAAAAGGAAAGCAGGAACTTCAGCGGAGCAGCTTCAGCATAGAAAAAGGGCCCCTGTAAGAAGGACAGGGGTAGGACAGCATGAAGGCCTCTGCAAGGGAAATATGCAGCAGACCACAGGAACTAGAAGCTTAGCACTGGGGAACCAGTGCTTAACACAGGAACAGAATGGCCAGACAGGCGTGCTTGTAGCAAGCACCATTACATCCAAACAGACTTGGATTATGCTTAGCCACTTCCTGGGGGGAAGGGCTAACCCTAAATAGCATGGGCAGCCAATAGGGACAGAGCTGCATAGCAAGCAGCATGAAGGAGACTGCAGAGTGAGTCCAGAACAGGTGATTCTTGATTGCAGCAGCAAGGAGGCGTTGTCTGGAAACTCCACAGCTATGCAAGGATGAGTTCCAGCCAAAATCCAGGAGCGGATTCCTCACAACAACACAGCAATACAAGGAAAGAATGGAGGCCAAGTTGGATCAACTTTGGAGAGAATGGAGGGGATGGAGAGGAGCATGGGTAACATTGACAATGACATTGCTGGGCTCTATTATTTGGTTTCTGTCCCTCCCTCTGTATGTTTGAGGAGCAGGAGGGTGACCTGAAGGAACATCATCCGCTACCTGCCCCCTCTTCTTCACCGGAATTGGCCTGCACGCCGCCAAGACAACGCACACCACTGCAGGATAGCATCCTACCAGACATTCTACCCTCACCCACTGACAGAATCTCACCTCTTCCTCCAACACCCGCTGCACTCAGAGGTGTACTGGTGCAAATGCGAAGCCTCCCAGACCAGCTATCCTCGCCCAGTGAAATAAACACAGCTGCTGCACGACCCACAGCAGCCAGGAGAGTACAGTTTCAAATGCAACTCGATCCGTGCACGATCCCAGACATGCTGCTAACAGACCTCCCGCAGAGCTTAAAGGAAAAATACTTTTCTAGAAGTGCTGGAAATGTGACCATACTAGCCCTTCTCATTATGAAACACCATGTGAGTTATGAGCTATTTCTTCAGTGGTTTAAGGTGGTTAATTATGATGGCAATAGGGGCAAGGGGCAAGGGGCAAGAAAGCGCTGCCTTCAAATTTCCGCAGAAATATTATGGACAAAGTAAAACGTAATTTCACTATGACCCGGTTCTTTTCCGAGCTGTGAAAGACAACATAAATGCCTTTTTAAGGCATAAAAGGTGCTTTCCCTGGAACACCCACGGGTATGGGGACGGACACTTGTTTAATTAATTTCACAATAATCAACTAAAAATGTACTGGGAATGTTTTTCATCGAATAAAAAATAAGTTTTGTTTTATAAAGTGTTCACTGGTTTTATTGTTTTAAGACTTTTTACTCTTTACCAGTAAATGTAATACACTTACAGTAGTACTGTACATAAAGTACTAAGGTTTTCATGTACTGTAGCATACAGTACAGTGAGTGTCACTCAACCTAGCCCTTGTAATCATGTAACATTCAGTACACATTCAGCCTTGCCCTTGTCATCATGTAACCTGCTGTACAGTGAGTGTCACTCAACCTAGCCCTTGTCAGCATGTAAAATGCAGTACACATTCAACCTAGCCCTTGTCATCATGTAACATGCAGTACAGTTTTTCCTACAGCTAGGGGGGAGGGGACACAATAACTCGCGATCACCGACTTGTGATTCTGGCTGGTATTGCATATAACGCCACATATCGAATTTCTGCCCCCCTTCAGGTCTCACTTTACCCAGGTTAAATCACGGATAACGCGCAGAAATTTCTTGGGAAATCTCACGTAAGGGACCGGCTCCCGTCAGGAAAACCCCGGATACAAACAGAATATATCTGTAGGAATCTGGGTTGTGTTAAAAAAAAGAGGGGAGAAGGGGGGGGGGGGGGTGCATTGATTTCATTTCTTCAAACTAATTACAAATCTTGGTTTACAGTGTATATATATATATATATATATATATATATATATATATATATATATATATATATATACTATTATCTTATATGTATTATATAATATAATTAAGAAAATAGGAGTTATTATGAGAAAATTTTGTAATGTTTATTTAAAAAAAATTATTTTAGCAGCAAAACGTGAAATCTTACATTTACTTTTTTCAATAAATCAGTTTTGTAGTAGTAGCTAATAGTGACTGTTTTTTTAATTTTATTTAAATACTAATTCCATTTTTAATGAGTTTTAAAGCATCCTTTGATTTCTATAGCCAGCATTAGCACACCTCCCTAGCAGTGCAAGATTTAATGGCTGAAGGGTACATAAGTGGAATATCCAAAATGTTTCTCTTTGGGAGAGGCCAGTGGTTCTCTTTCCACCTCCTCCGTTGAGCTGCACTTGCTCTGTGCCTAAATATACCAAACCAGTTGGGCATGACTTATTTATTAAAATGTAATTATACACTATGGGGCCTATGCTATAAGCCTTCATAAAAAAAATCGCCAGCCGTTTAATTTGCTTGTTTTTTGAGCGTTGCCATCACGGTATTCAGAAAGCCTCGATTACCTGTAATAGCAAAATTCCCAAAACGGGCGAGTAGCCGGCGACGTGATGATCCCCTCTCTGAAAAGGCCGCCTCTCCCGGCGCATATCTCGCCAGCGATCAAAAGTTTTTAATATAAAATGTAATACTAGTATAGATGAGCAGGGAGTCTCCAGAGCAGAATCACAGTGACTTCAGGTCCGGGGACCCCATGCTTCCTGAGATACAGGTCCCGTCACTATTATCTACTACTACAAAACTGATTTATTGAAAAAAGTAAATGTAAGATTTCACGTTTTGCTGCTAAAATAATTTTTTTAAAATAAGCATTACAACATTTTCTCATAATTACTCCTATTTTCTTAATTATATTATATTATACATATTAGATAATAGTATATATATATACACACTGAATATCAAGCTTTGTAATTAGTTTGAAGAAATGAAATCAATGCACCCCCCCCCTTCCCCCCTCTTTTTTTTAACACAACCCAGATTCCTACAGATATATTCCGGTTTTCCTGACGGGAGCCGGTCCCTTACGTGAGATTTCCCAAGAAATGTCTGCGCGTTATCCACGATTTTACCTGGGTAAAGTGAGACCTGAAGGGGGGCAGAAATTCGATATGTGGCATTATATGCAATACCAGCCAGAATCACAAGTCTGTATGTCCTATGCCTTTTATTCCCACGGTCACGTGACCCGGGACATTTAAATGCTTAGGAGATACTGACACCCCATAACAGGGCCTGTATCTCAGGAAGCAAGGGGTCCCCGGACCTCAAATCAATGCGGTCCTGGTCCGGAGACCCCCTGCTCATCTACACTAGTATTACAATTTATATTAAATAAATTATCCTGGCAACAGAGGACATGAACCTGGAGTATGCTGATGAGGACGCCCTTTATGATGGCAGGGGTAAGTTGAACTTTTTATTTACTTTATTAATGGTGGCTTGCTGTTTGATTTTATAATAGGTAAATGCACTACTATCCATATCTGGATAATAGTAATTTTGACCATTAATGTACTGGTTGTGTTGGGGGGGGAGGGGGGGTTGTTGGGGGTAGATGAGGTCGGTAGTAGGGTTGTTGTGTGTATTTTTATTTATTGTGGGTAGAGGAATTAAGTGAAGGGGCTAGTAGCCCCAAGGATGGATGTTTAGGCCTACTGGGTGGTAGCGGGAGGGGTTAACCACTTCATTACCTTAGCGGTATTAACCGCTAAGGTAATGAAGGGGTTAACACCACCGCAACCCCCCCAGCAAGGGCTAAACACCCACCACGGGCCAAATGCCACCTTCACCCACAAAAAAAAAAATCTGGCACCGGTAGTTAACCCCTTCATTGCCTTAGCGGTTAGCTGCTAAGGTAATGAAGTTGCCTGTAAATGCATTTTTATTGCGTGGTAATGAAGTGGTTAACCCCTCCCTCTACCACCCGGTATACCTAAACATCCATCATTGGGGCTACTAGCCCCTTCACCTAATCCCTCTACCCACAATAAATACAAATACACACAACAACCCTACTACCCACCTCATGCCGGGGGTCACGGGTGATGATATGAATGGGTATCAGATCCGGATTCTCCCAGCATCAATCCAAGGCAGGAAAAATGCATTTTTTTCCCTAATTCCTCTCTCACCACCTTATCGGCAGGTTCTTACCACATTCACGCCAACTTTTCCTGGCGGGAGGATTTTCAGAGGAAATCGCCATTCTAGAGCCTTGATTAGTCCCGATAACGTACTCGAGGCTACTACAATTGTACGAATATGAAAACCTGCCTATATGTGGCTTATTGCGGCTCACCTGGCGATTTTTTATTTTGAGAAAAAAATACCGAAAAAGTCGTTTATCGGCTACTTATCGAGGCTTACTGAAAAGCAGTAGGCCTTTTTGGCGAAAAGGCCTCGATAAGTGGCTTATCAAGGCTTATAGCATACGCACTATGTGTTTCTAGACCTAGAGTAATATTTTGAATGTGTTGCACTTTGCGGACTGTTAGTAGATTGACTGTATGTCCCACATATTATAGTCCACAAGGGCAGGTTAAACGATAGACTACATGGTCACTTTTACAATTGATAAAACGTGACATTTTTTTTACTTTTTTTATGTTTGTAGATGTGAAAGTATCTGTTTTAGTGTGTCCAAATTTGCATACTGTACATTAACTTTTGGGTTATTCTGTTAAACATGTGTGTTTGTCAGTACATTCTGGTTTCTTCACAGCAAGTGGGGCTGGTCTGTCTTTTAAATTCGTTGCTCTTGAACATATTACCTTTGTTCTCATGAGCTGAACATTCCCTGCTCCACTCTTTTATATTTGTGGGAAAGAACTCCCAGACATTCACAGGCTAAAAAAAGAAGCTGCCAATTAGTGGATCACCTGTGACAACGTAGGTGGACGATTAAACTAAAAGGTGTAGGTCACAGTCCTCCAAAGCATAAACCCAGAATCTATTATTATATAAGCATTGTCAAACATTATAGTGTTATTGGGGTGTGATCTTGTTTAGTGGCATCTTCATGTATTGGGTGAGAATGCCAAACTGTTGATCTGAGTCTCAAATATCCTTTTATTCTATTTTTTATAGTGGTAGTAGTCTGCAGAAAGTACAAAGTGACACAGCTAAAAGTTGGTAAGTGTGAATAAAGGGTAGGCTACATATTGAGTAATTACATGTTGTATGAAAGCAATGATAGACTTGAACTCCCTCTTGTTGTATACGACTGCGGTGCATCTCTATCACATATTGCATACTAGCACATGAAGTGAGAACATTTTCAATTCAGAACATCTTTTTTGAAACCTAGTTACAGTATTATAACTTTGGTTAAGTTACTTCATCTCTAAGGGCAACATTTACCAAAAATACAATCAATGTATTCTCGTCATTGAAGGTAATCTTCAATATCCAAAACAAGTGTGTGCAGCGCACAACATGAGAGAGAAGCAGGTCTGACCAAAAAATAAAGCTTTATTGGGAACACATAAAATCGAGGGTAGTAGCCCTTCTATGCGTTTCGTGCAAGCTATGCACTTTATCAAGAAGTTTCACATCATAGTACACCCCCCCCCTGATGAAGTGTGAAGCGTCACACGAAACGCGCGTTGGGGCGTGACGTCACTAGTGGGCACCCGTGAGCGGGATCTATCGTGGAGTTGAGCTGTACCTGTTGGATACTATTATAGCCTGATCGAGCACCAGCAGCACTAGATACACGGTTGTATACATTGTATTTGTCTGTCCTGGTTGTTTGATGATTAGAAAAAAAGGAAGGAGATTAGGGAGTGATCAACTAAACCATACTAATAGTGATATTAAATATAAATTAATAAATATACTCGATAATTGTAAGATGGGTGCAACTTTGAACTGAAAAGTGAATCAGTAGAAAAATAAGGAGTACAAAGTGACTGTACCCCAAAAGAAATTCACTTAAATGCACACCACCACTAATAAAAAATAACTTTTATTAATATATACTTAAAACATATATTACCGAAAAGGTGTGTAGTAAAGAATAAAAATAAATTAAATCAAATCACAACTGCACCATGGTTGCCTCTCATATACAGGCACTCCTATACTAAATTGAAAATAGGGTGTTAGAGGCTCACAAATTGTCCCTGATGAAGCTCCGTAATTGGAGAGAAATGTGCGTTGGGCACGTGATGATGTCACCAGCCTCTGTTATGGGGCTGTTTTAAAACAGTGTTTTTTCAGCCAGTCTGTTAGTTTAATAGCTCTTGATATTAAAACATCTTAACAGTGAGGCGATGGTTCTATGTATATCGTGGCACTGTCTTCCTATATCTATCATCTATTCTAGGATAGTATAGTGTTCCACATTAGCTTTTAACAATATCTATTTCAATATGGAGCTATTTCACTGATGTGACTGCCTGTTTGCACCATGTGAGCCTCTAACACCCTATTTTCAATTTAGTATAGGAGTTCTTGTATATGAGAGGCAACCTTGGTTATTTAGCTGTTCAGTAGTCACATTGGGGATCTCACATTTTGATTTATCATTACGATTATTTTTTTAGTGTTTTTCCCCCTTATATCATTTGTGCTACCCTCTCCCACCCACTCCCCTTACAGGGGCATTTTAATATACAATATTTTCCCCTCTTTTCTTGTTTTTCGGCGATATAATTATTTATTAAAGTTTTTTTATTTCAAACAACTGGGAACAGTGCTCAGGCAGTGACGTCAGCGGGACCAGCGCCGGAACACACCAGGGAGGGCGAAGAGAGTCCTGGGCACTGAGTTGCTGCTGAGAGGAGCCATACAGCTGTACTTGATTTGTAACAAGAAAAGGGACACCTTAGCAAGCTGCGGACGGCATCCTAGTATTGCACGTGTTACTGCATCCATATGTGAGTTTACATTTGGCTGTTTTTATATATTTTAATAAATTGTGTTGTACTTTCCACACTATCTTGCTGTATTCTCTCCTTATCATGCCTTCCGAATATCTACTTGGGAGAGGCTAAAGAAGAGGAGGATTGAGAAGATTCGCGTGGGATTCGTGATCACAGCAAGGAAGAGGTTAAAGCACAGATCCTCTCAACTCAAAGTTACAAGATTTATCTTGTAAGTAGTTCACTGTGGTCATACTGTCCTGTATGCACCTGTCCAGATATACTGCGCAATTTGTGTTTTTTCTTTAACCCTTTATTAGGGGGGACTAACGAATCCAACTGCAATCGTCATTTTGGTTGGGAACATCATTTGGACATTTAAAGGACTGCACTGTATGGACACTTTCTACTGTATTAAGCGCCAGGTATTCCATATGGTTTTTGTATGAGTTTTGTGTGTAGGTTGAGGAGATAACCTGCACTGTGGGACAACTTAGGCTGCTTTATTTGTTTGTTTTTTAGTCATCACGTTCACTTGATATTGTATGTGCACTTTATTATATTGTAGGCGAAATTAAGTATGCACACCATTTAATTTAAGGCACATTTTTTAGCATTAGCTCATTATAGGTTAAGCGCTGTAGTTTTGGTGTATTAGTTAGTTATTTACATTATTGATCAAATGACCCCGCAGCATATGGAGGTAAAAAAATCACCCAATGCTGATAGGCGTCACGATCATCCCCAGTGGAGGAACTCCCTCCCCCACGTCATCCCGCGCATGCGCAAGAGACGCGTATGATCGTGACGCCTATCAGCATTGGGTGAGTTTTTTACCTCCATACTGTATGCTGCAGGGTCATTTGATCGCTTAGACGGGGAGTCCCACCCCCTCTCCCCTTGCGCGCCGTTGCGCATGTGTGATTGATGCGGTGGCGCATTGGATTGCGGTAAGTGACGTAATTGTGTTTTGGCGCCAAAACCATAGTCAGCTGTATTTAAACAGGCTGCGTACTATCATGTGAAACTTCTTGATAAAGTGCGTAGCCTTGCATGAAACACGTAGAAGGGCTACTACCCTCGATTTTATGTGTTCCCAATAAAGCTTTATTTTTTGGTCAGACCTGCTTCTCTCTCATGTTGTGCGCTGCACACACTTGTTTTGGATCGTTTGGACTTCGGATACAGCTGCACGCATAAGGAAGACTGCTGGGGGTTTATGTGAGTACTCATACCTTTAGGCTAACCCAATGAGGGGAGGGGTAGTCACTTGCTCACCCCCTACC
This sequence comes from Ascaphus truei, assembly GCF_040206685.1. NCBI lineage: Eukaryota > Metazoa > Chordata > Amphibia > Anura > Ascaphidae > Ascaphus > Ascaphus truei. The sequence goes on along the minus strand of NC_134484.1, from coordinate 403,196,922 downwards.
TTCAGCGTTCTATAGAGCCTTTTTCATGAGGTTTAGAGTGTTACAGTATTATTGCTCAATTGCTAAACCCAGCGTGTTCTCCCTTGTTTCTAATGGACTCAATCAAAGAATTATAGGACCAGGCATTTGAGCATCACTTTGTTCCCATATGTAAGCTTCAATATGTCTGTTAAATTCTATGTATGTACAGTATGATGTATTGTCAAGTGTGCTATATAAATTAAAGGGCTAAAATACACAGTACCAGCTACTGAAAATTTGTCAGGGGTATAATTTATTTTTTAATATAGAAACAATAGTCAGTGAGAATTAAGAGAATTTTTTTTCTATTTTTACAAACAGTTCCAAATTGCATGCACAAATGTAGAAAGCCATTTAAATTTAAATTTCCGACTACAATAAAATGTTAAGATACATGTGGCAGGACGGCCTGTAGGCGAGGTCAGACAAGAGTCCACACGTGCATTTTCAGGGTAAACCAAATGTTGAGTGGTTTTATTTCTCCACAACACAAATAAACATTTAGGCACACTGTCCCTTTAAGGCAAAACAAAACTCATAAAAAGAACACCTACTCCCCATAGGGAGATCATGCTAAACATTCCAGGCCCTATCTATCGGGCTAGCTGGCTTTGTCCAGTTCCCAACCCCTAAACATATACCAGAAAAGTTATGGAACAATAGTAGTCCTTACTGTACACACACATTCCCAGTAGCTCAAACTCCAATACCCACCACATCATATATATATATATGTATATATATATAATGCCAAAAGGAGTGCTACTGAGTGTGGCAAATGTATACAACAAAAAACAGGGGAGCCCAATGCTACAGTACATTCAATTGAAAAACATATATATGGTAATATGTATAAAGTTTAAATACTTCAATAATAATATTTTCTTGGTTATTTAGTTAAACCCTTTGGCCAAAGCGTCATAAGCCTGCATACCAACGTCAAGGTATAACCAAATTTGCGGGTCCTAACACTAAGGGCGTTCCTATGCGAATGCACGTGCACGTGCCGCATGCTTTTCCTGTATATAGTGCCGGGAGCTGCAGGTAATGTATATATATGTGTGTGTGTGTGTGTGTGTGTGTGTGTGTGTGTGTGAGTATATGTGTGTGCATGGGTTGTGTGAGTGAAAGGAAGTGCTAGATAAGATTTTTTAAAGAAAAAAAAATGTAATTAAAATAAAATTGGATTTAAAAATTCAATCCGTTTCCAGCCAATTTACTTCTGCAATCATTGACACACACACACACACACACACACACACACACACACACACACACACACACACACACACACACACACACACACACACACACACACACACACACACACACACACACACACACACACACGTGTAGCCAGGTCCCCTCTGGCTCCCCAGACATTCGGTTCTCTCTCTCTCACCTGCGACAGCGTGAAGGCAGTTGCAGCGGTGATCGCGTCACCGGGAGCTCCCGGCGACATCAGCTACAGGGTGCCGCCATCTTGTGTGCGTTTGCGCATACGCGGAAGTTCGCGCGCGTGCAGTATAGCCTCAGATGCGATATGGCAGCCATTACAGGGAGTGAGAAGAGGCGCTCCATAGTCAGGGACATCCCCCAGTTCGCACATGCGCAGTTAGCAGCAGCGGCGGCCATTAGACAGCGCGCACGAGGCCCCAATGTTAAAGAGAGCCACCAAGGACTACAGTTCCCAGCAGCCTCTGGGGACTGCACTTTCACCCTGGTCACAGGCAGCCAGACAGCCAATAAGGCTGACAGATTCTCATGCTGCAAAGTTGCAACAATGTTGTGTGAAGACAGGGATTGTCAGTTAGACCTCGTTCAGGGTGTCAGCTGCAGGACTCGGAGGGAGGGCGTGAGGGAGGCAGCGCTGCAGTTTGCTGGGCGACATGTGTTTATCCCCCAGCAGACTTTTCAGCGTTGGGGAGGGGGCGGGGTTACACACGGCAGGGTAAGTATCCAAGTTGCAGTCATGAAATCATTCTGAAGAATGATTTCATTGGCTGCCTTGGTCCCTGTGACGCTGCTGCAGCTCCAAAAAACGAAATTTTCGTTTATTGAAACTGTAGTCAGCTTCAACTCCTGGCTTCGGAGACAGGGCGGTTTCTACCCTGAAAACCAGTATTCAAATTGAATACTTTGTTTCTCACGGCAGCACGCACGGCAGCACGCCCTCCCTCCGAAGCCAGCACCCTGAACGAGGCCTTAGGAGCTGGGACACAGAGAGGGGAGGGTGTGTTTGTGCAGGGAGGAAAGTAGCCTCCTGCACTAAGCCAGAAGTCTCCCCTTAGCCCCCAGCTAGGCCCTACTCACCTCAGCTTGTGGTTACTACAGGGACTCCCCTTAGACTAGGGACAGGGTCCTGTAGAACCTAGACAAGTGAGGGTCCAGCCAGGAACCGTGACTATCCTGGTAAGTGCTGTGAAGGTAATACATCCTCTGTGTTAGCAGAGATAAGAGACATTATAAAGGTGGATCACTCCATGCAGGAGCCACCCTCCGTTGAGGCGGAGGCATCTTGGATCATCTCCTGGAGCAAGGGATTCCAAGCAAAGGTCATCTGCGCACCCGGTAGCAGGAGCACTTGGCAGGTATTATCCAAGTCACCAAGTGCACCACCTATACACTTCATCTTAGTGGGCAGCGCTGTTCCACACGTGGGTGGGGTTGTGGGACTCTTGGGACTTTGGGTACAAGGACTTTGGGGATACTGTGTAAGGAGGTTATAGCCCAGTTAGGGGCAAGGTTATAGCTGCCAGCTAGTGGCAGAGGGTGGCATATACAGTATATCGTTGTGCATACTGATGATGTTGCACTGTGAAAGTATGATACTCTGTGTTGTGTTGCTATACAATATGATGTGATGTGATGTTATTGTGTTATTTGCTCGTTCAGTAAACCTTTTAGCCATAACCCTGGTGTATGTGGTTTCTGGGTGGGTTCCTATGCTAGGCCCATTCTACATTCCTATAGAATCCTACATAGGTGGAGGCGCTGACCGACGAGAACATTCCAGAGGATTCACCCCAGGCTCTCACTAGCGGAGGCTCAGACCTCCAGTGAGCCTGACAGGTATACTGCACCACCCCTGGTAACATATAGGTTCCCCCTCACATACACTCTATATGCGATTGGGTGGGGGAATACCCGTTACACATGCATGCATACATACACACATACACACACATACATACATTTGAGCGCATGCAGCGGCGCGAAAATATGAATTTCATCATCTTCGCCGCTGTCTGTCGGCTCCCCTCTCCCTGCCGTGCGCGCACCCCTTGTATTGAAAGGCTGACTAACGTCAGCCAACTAAAAATCTGCGCTCGCACGGCGCAGCACGCACCCAGCACTATAGAACGTGCCTTAACTGTGCACCTTTCCTGTTACCTCTGTATGAGGGGAAACAATCACAGTAGATCCTGTTCATACAGCAAAATGAAAAAAACTCCCAAGTTAAAAAGGTGGGGAGGGGTGAGCTCTGGGAGAAGGGGTCACCTATCTCCAAACAACTTTTGCCAGTCAGAAATTGATTAACACACACATGCTCAGTAAGCTCAAACCCCAAAGTCCTTACTGTATCTTTGTTTGGGAATCTCTGTCCCTAGAGAGATTTTAGGCAATACTTCTGGCTAAGCATTTGCATAGGACAGCTCTGTAGTCTGAGTCAGCCACCTACTACAAGTAGTAGCCTCCTTATCAAGCTAGTTGTCAGCTGTCTCAGCTTACTTCCTGATTGCCCAAGTATTCTTACTGGATTAACCTTCTGAGTGCTGGATGAAGGACTCAGATGTATGTTTCCCAGGTATAATTATCAGTACCTGACTTCACCCTGTCACAATACATTTGAAACATTTTTGCCCAAGGAGAGTTATAAAACAGTTTCTTGCTGAGTAACATAATTAAATAAGTGTAATTTCTCTAAAATAGTCAGATAATGTATTGAATATACCACAGCAACGAATACATTTCTTGGAAAATGTTTAATGAAGCCAATGTAAACATATTTATTTTAAAAGAGCTGGCAAAAGTTTGAGAAAACTCTATAATTCATTCCATACGTGGAAAAGTGTAAAGTAGAATGACATAATCCTATTACAACCCTGACAGCTTCAGAAACTAGAAAACTATTTTTGACTGCTTTGTTATTGGAATTGTCTTTCTATCAAAGTGAGATAAGGTCCTATGTAAATACAAAAAAAGACCTAAACATTCATATTACATGTAGACTATTAGCAAATGCTGTGTCACGGTTGTGCTCGCCACAAACCGGGGCCGGACCGCGGGGCTGAGGTTGGGTTGTGAAATCACCGACCTTAGACCGCGCAGACTGGTCTGGAGTGCGCAATTCATAGTCAAACAGGCCGGGTTCAGGATTGGAGAGAACAGCGTAGTCGTTGGACGAGCTAGAGTTGGGGTAGGAGATATCCGGGTAGTTGTAGTCCAAGCAGGGAGTCGGCAACAGGAAATCAAGCTGGTCCTTTTGCTTCAGCGCAATCACTGCAGGTCGGGAACGGGGTTTGCGCGAGTGGCGTCCACGGCCCATGGCGCTAGTCTAGGAGAGGGAAGACTGACCGGAGTGGGCTCACCGCCAGGCAGCACTGGTAACCCAGTGCAAAAGTACAAGCAGGCCTTTAGGAACCAGGAACTCAGCCTCAGCATAGCAGCAGGCATGGAGGAAACTGGAATGAGTACAATGAACTAGAACAATAACAGAGAACAGTAACGAGAGAACAAGCCTGGGCTTGTGGCAAACCACAGGTAACATCCAAGGAGGATTATGCTCGGCAGAGAAGCATTGTGTGAATGCAGTATATAAAGGCCAGCGGGCTAATCCCAGGAGGAGGGGGTGAGGGCATTGCTCCAATGACTGAGCACAAGGCTCGGTTGCAGTGATAGCCCGCACAGCTGCTGTTGATTGCAAAGAGGGAATTTAGTGAGAACAACAGCACCCTGCAAGGCTACGAGAAAAGCCAGGAGTGGATTCCTCACATGCTGCTTTTTTCTGTAAATAATATTTTTTGAAGGCTTAAAGACAAACCATACAGTATAGCAGTAAATGTGAATTATAGAAAATGGAAATCAGCGGGATGTGCGAAAGTGTCCCAAATATGTTTGCAACCCTCGCGTGGCTAAATTAGTCTTTGATGCTGTACGAATTGGTGGAATATCTCGCCAGAAAAATCCAGATTCAGAAATATAGCCTTGCAGTAAAAAATGCTATTTAAGGGTCTGGATTTCTCAGTTTTGGGAAATTTGAATAAAAATGCGGGCAACATGTTTATGTTAAATAAAATCACCAATTTCACATTATTGGTGAACTTGAGCGAACATTTCTCAAATGTTTCTAATTGCTTGATAATTATCATCAAATACCAATATCTCATAAAAGACAGTGACTAATCTGATTTGTGAGATGGGTGTCAAAGAACTGTACCAAATCCTGAGGATGTACGGGCCTATTCTAGCAGCTCCGATTTCTGTCAATTCTACGTTAAAAAATCGTTAAAAGATAAGGTGATATATTACAAGGGGGGCAACGTTTCAGGGCCTAAATCGCCCCTTCTTCATGCCCGTTCCCACAGACCTTTTGAGTCTATGGTACTTCCCTTAAATACCTCCATCCAAAACATATTAAAATATATTGAATCTAGATAATGAAAATCTTCAAATATGTCTGGTGACACAAAAAAACCCACCTGAACATAACACCTGTGTATACAGTATTAGATGAGTAAATAATCTGCCCTGTATATCTCAAGACTCTATTGATCAATTCAAAAGTGACAGACTTCCACAGATGAATGCCTGACAGCCCTTTACACTAGTGGAGCTGGATAATAAATTATCCTATCAGGTGCATCAAAGTCAGTATAGTAACCGCTGCAGGTAATGAATAAGTATATAACCTGTAACCATAGAAAAAGCAACTGGCCCTGCTCAGGGCACCAAGTGTTGCAAGCACTCACGGTTTGGGGAGAAATGATGCCTTGCTGAGGTCCTCCGTGACTGTGTAGTTGCACCGCCAACCCTCTCGTGACTCAGCGTCACGTGGGGCGGTCGCGCAACCGGCGGTGTGCTTCTCTTGTGTCGTTAGGTGGGGACCATTGAGCTTCGTTGCTCAGCTGAGCTGCTGGTCTCTGGTCTCAGTGATGAACCGCTGCCTCTGGCGTGTCAGCCGTATGGTGCGAGGCGGTCACGTGACCCGCGGGGCTCCCCTCCGTGTGCAGCAGTTACCGGTGTGCCTCCAACAAACAGCAGTATGTGAGCTCTTCCAGAAGCAGGAGGAAAAAATCGTGGAGCACAACCAAGGAATGAAGCAGGGTAGACGTGATGTGGTGACTTCAGAAAATTTTATTCAAACAGACAGATGTATCTGGTGGATCCAGCTACACCTGTCTGTTTGAATAAAATTTTCTGAAGTCACCACATCACGTCTACCCTGCTTCATTCCTTGGTTGTACTCCACGATTTTTTCCTGCTGCTGCTGGAAGAGCTCACATAGCTCTTTACACTAAACTACTGAGGATTCATAATGTTCTTTACTTTTTTCTTGCTCTAATAGCACTTTGTGACTTACAGAATTGTTGTGCATTGCAGCCTTGTTTAGCATTGGTGTTTTGTACAAATGCTTTGTTCCATATAGATTAACCTTGTAGTACAGCTATGCTCAGCATTTGTTTTGACGAATATAGTCTTGAGAACGCTTTGTTCCATAGAGAGTAACCCTGTCGTACAGCTACAGTAGATTCAGGATTTGAATTGATCAATAGAGTCTTGAGATATACAGGGCGGATTATTTACTCATCTAATACTGTACTGTATATACAGGTGTTATATTCAGGTGTTTTTTGTGTCTCCAGGCATATTTTGGAGATTTTCATTACAAAGATTTAATATATCAAGTTCATGCCGTGAGCATATTCTAACATTAGTGCTTGATATAGATGAGACGTTTTGGATGGAGGTGCATAAGGGAAGTACCATAGACTCAAAAGGTCTGTGAGAATGGGCATGAAGAAGGGGCGATTTAGGCCCCAAAAAGTTGCCCCCATTGAATATATCACCTTATCTTTTACGATTGTTTTACGTAGTTTTTCCCTCTCCCTCCCTTTTTTTTCCATTTGTATTTTCATCCCCCTTTTCCCTCCACTCCTTCTCTCCCCTTTATCGTGATATTGTGTAGTTCTGTTTGATGTGATGTACTCTCCATGCCTTATATAGGGGCAATTCCATGTTGCATCTACTTATGTACATTCAATATATTCTTTATTTTCATTTGACCTTTGTCTGATTCTCCTTTAAATTGTGTGCTGGGAACTTTTGTATATATATGTGACTGTTTTGGGGGGTTTGAGGTTCCTCACAGTTCTCTTGCACCACGATATCAGTTCATTATTGCTAATTCTCATTTTGTGGAGTGCAACCTAACACACATACCTTTTATATTTATCTATTTATGTTCATGAACCTACAGTATTAATAATGTACTGTATGCTGAAAAAATATTATAACAACTCAAAATGTAGCATGAAACATTTATTCTGCATTTATTAGTGACCACATATAATCAGCTATTTTTTTTTTTTTTTTTTAACTTTCTTTTATTGGTTTTTCAAAGGTATTACATACAAGTATCACATTGGTACCATTTAATAGACTGTGGGACAGACAACATCTAGACAGACATGGGGGGGGGTAGATGAGAGAAAATTAGGGTAAGGGGAAGGGGGGGATGCTGGGGGGGGGGAGGGTGGGAGGGTGGTGTAAAGGAGGTAACTCCGTTCTTGTTCTTCACTGGTCCTAGGCCGCAACTGTGGGTTCTTTTCTATCTATGACCATACTGCGCCGGACTCGAAGGCAGGGGGGACGCATAGGCAACCTCGATCTGCCCTAGGCTTAGTGTTAGTGTCGTATCTCCCGCATTTTTGGTCCGTCTTTGAAGGAGAACCCATCTGTTTCTATCAAAGCCAGACGGAGGCATTGCTCATCCCTGGAATATCAGTCTGAGCCAACCATAGCGACCAGACTTTTTGGAAATTTGAGCCAGTGTCGTTGACAAGACTTGTCAACTTTTCCATCTGGCAAGCAAACCAAATTCTGTTCCGGATTTTATCTATTGATGGAATTGCATTCTGGTTCCACAGTGCTGCGGTCTCGCACCTCATTGCCGTAGCAAAATGTGCTATTAATTTGTTTCCTGATCTAGAGACCTCATTTGTGGGCTTACCTAGCAGGAACACCCACGGGTCTAGTTGAATTTTGAGGCCCAAAAAGATCCTCTGTAGCCAATCTCTGATTTGTGTCCAGACGGGTATGATTCGTGGACAAGACCACAGCATGTGCACCAGATCTCCCCGTTCCCCGCACTGTCTGGGACAGAGCGGGGAAGCTCCCGCAACGAATTTTGCCAATCTAACTGGGGTGAGATACCACCTCATTAATACCTTATATGAGTTCTCCTTCAATGTCGTACAAATCGAGCTACTGGCCGCGGCTTTAAAGATTGCTGTCCAGTCGTCATCTTCGAACGGTCCTGTCAGGTCTGTCTCCCATTGTGCCATGAACCTGGTTTTATGTGAGCTGTCAATGTCCACCCTTACCACTTCTCTGTAAAGAGCAGACATGAGTCCCCGTGTATCGGTTCCCCGATCACAGAGCTTCTCAAAATTAGTTAGCGGTGGTCTATTTAGGTGTTTGGTATAGAATCCCCGGACCTGGAGGTATCTTAGAAATTCTGTGTTGGGTAGGTCCGTTTCTGACTGTATTAGATCAAATGGCTTAATCGTGTCTCGTCCCTCCAGGTCTTTTAGCCTTCTCAGCCCCAATTTTTGCCAACGTGTGAAGTTCTTGTCGACCAGCCCTGGAGCAAAGTCTGGATTTCCATATAGGGGAGTCATCAGAGTATGTTTTGAGGTTAATGAGTGATTATTTTTAGCCGCATCCCAGACCGAGAGGGAGTTAAGCACCGAGGTCAGCGGATCCTTCAATTCTTTTAATCTAGGTTTAGGATACCAAATTAGGTCCTTAAGCTCTAGCGGGGTGCACACCTCCCTCTCCAGTGCCACCCATCGCCTCTGCTCTGGATCACCATGCCACTGTGTAATTTGGCATAGTTGTGCCGCTTTATAATATGCCATCAAGCTCGGTACTGCCAAACCCCCAGTTTCCCTAGGTCTTTGCATAATTGACATTTTTATCTGCGGTGTTTTATTTTTCCAAATGAATCTTGTAACTGCATTCTGCAATTCTTTAATGTCTGATCTCACTACGGGTATCGGAAGAGTTTGGAACAGGTACAGTATCCGAGGGAGGAGGTTCATTTTCACACAATAGATTCTGCCAATCCAGGATATTCCGTATGCAGACCAATCCTTAAGTTCTTTCGTGAGGGCTCTTAATAGTTTCGGATAGTTCTCTTGATATAGATTGGAGCTATGTTTGGTTAGGTAAATCCCTAAGTATTTTATAGCTTTGGGCTGCCATTTAAACTGAAAGTTAATTTCTATTAATTTCTCTGTTTCTTTTGGGATATTTAGATTCAGTGCCTCCGATTTAGATTGATTTATCTTAAAACCGGAGATTCTGCTAAATTTTTCCAGTAGAGCAAACAGATTGAGTAACGAGGTAAGCGGCTTTGTCAGAGACAATATGATGTCGTCTGCATATAGAGCGATTTTATGCTCTTGAGAGTGGATTTGTATTCCCGAAATATCAGGACTGCGACGTATGTGCGCCGCTAATGGTTCCACGCATAAGGCGAACAACAAGGGCGAGAGTGGGCAGCCCTGTCTGGTCCCGTTTTTGATTTTAAACAACTCTGACGGGAAGCCCTGGTGGACCACCCTGGCGGTCGGTGTTGTGTATAATGCTTTTATTGCCCCTAGAATTTTACCTCCAAACCCGAATGCTCCTAGCGTGGACTCCATGTATGGCCAGTCAATCCTGTCAAAGGCCTTCTCCGCGTCTAAACTTAATACTACACCTCGGATCCCGTTGGCATTAATGAAATTAATGATATCTATTATGCTTCTAGTATTGTCGGCCGCTTGTCTATCCCTAATAAAGCCAACCTGGTCCGGGTGGATAAGCCTTGGCAGGATCGCGCTCAATCTATTGGCCAGTAATTTGGAGTATATCTTAACGTCCGAATTGATTAAGGATATCGGCCTATAACTTTGACAGTTTGTGGGATCTTTGTCCTTCTTATGAATTATAGATATCGACGCCTGGAGCAGCTGGTCCGAGAAGGGTTCCCCCGCCAAGACTCCGTTAAATAACTAGAGCATGTGCGGTGCTAGGACCCCGATAAATTTTTTGTAATACAAATTAGAAAACCCGTCAGGTCCCGGGGCCTTAGAGGGTTTGAGACTCTTGATAACCGCGGTCAGTTCCTCCAGAGTGACATCAGTCTGAATTGCCTCGCGCTCCAGTCTGTTCAGTCTAGGTAGGGCTGCTTCCTTTAAAAAGGTCTGTAGTAATTTGTTTGTTTTTGGGTTGTGTGTCACCTTCTCCCCATTATATAGCTGTTCATAATAAAGCCTAAACTCTTCCACTATGCGTTTGGGGTTGGAGGACATTTCCCCCGATTTGGTTTTAATGGCCTGTATATTATAACTTGGTTGCCTATTGCAAATCCTGTTAGCTAGCATAGTGTCCGGCTTGTTGGCTTTCTCAAAGAATTTCCTCTTGGTCCAGCTCAGGTCTCTCTCGGCCTGGGATGTGAGGAGGAGGTTAAGTTCTATCCTTACATCCTTCAGCTCCTTGAGAATGTCCCCTCTACCTGATCAGCTATGAAGTATAGAGAGCTCATGTAACCTCTTATATAGTTGTGTCAATTTCGTTTCCCTCTGCTTTTTGCGTCTTGCTGCAAGACTAATCAGCATTCCTCGCATTGTGGCCTTGTGAGCCTCCCACAGTGTAATGTGAGATTCCACCGTGCCTGTGTTTGTGACAAAAAATTGCCTAATCTCGTCTTTGACTGTCTGTGCCAATTCAGGAATCTTAATCAGGGACTCATTTAATTTCCAGTTTGCTCCCGGGCTGACCGGCCTAATTTGAGTGCATCTTAACTCGATTGATGCATGGTCCGACCATGATATGTCATGGATTAGAGTGTCGGTGATTTGTGGGACCATTCTGCTCGACACAAAGAAGTGATCTAGTCTGCTATAACTGTCGTGTGGGTGTGAATAAAATGTATAGGTACGCTCGCCCGGGTGCTGTTCCCGCCATATGTCTACCAGACATCCTTGCCTCAGCCCCTCTACTAGTGCTGTGGCCCCTGTTTGTCTCTCTTTTTCCTGTCTCGGAGATCTGTCTATTCGAGGGTCTAGAACCTTATTGAAGTCACCCGCTAATATTATATTTCCAGCTGCCCATTGTTGAAGTTTAAGAAAGAATTCTACAAAGAACTGAGGATCTTTTTCACATGGGGCATACACGCATGCCAATGTTACTCTACATTGCTGTAATAGGCCCACTAGTATAATATATCTACCTTCTGGATCACGTTTTATTTTTTCCAACTCAAACGGGACTTTGTTGTGGAGTAGAATGGCAACCCCTTTTTTCTTTTCTTTGGCTGAGGCGAGGTAGAACCTCCTAAAATTTTTGTCTATGAACCCTGGATTTTTGTTGGAGCAATAATGCGTCTCTTGAAGAAAGAGAACATCTGTTTTTCTACGCTTGAATTCTGCAAAGGCGATTCTACGTTTTTGAGGGGAATTGAATCCCTTAACATTTTGTGATATGAACTTCAGTGCCATGTTTGTGTGTATAGTGAGTCTTTGTGGGTGTGGTGCGTTTGCCTCCTACCCGTGCCTTGGATTTTCTGTGGATGCCAGTAGTGGTGTTGCTAGTCTCGTGACGCCGTGATACCTCCTTTTGGGAAACCTGAGGAAGGGGAAGGAAAACACATAGGGGAGTGACAGGGAACATAAAGCCTTGTAACATGTACAAAGAAAACCATCTTGGCCCTAACTGACCTATGGTTTACTGCCTGGGAAAACCGTCCATACTCTGGGTGCTCCCACTCTTCTGTCCATGTTTGTGGGGTACATTCCAGACCACGGATTCCCAGGTCTTTGACCGAGCTGTGGCTTAAGGCCGCAGTCCAGCCCCGGGGGCACATGCCAACAGGTGGGGATGGGGGCAATCACCCGCCCCCCTGGCCGGCAGTGCTAATGTTATCTTTTTACAACTATAGCTACAAACATTTTTCAAGAACTCAACTATGCATTATGTGAACTATAGTCTAACTTCGGTTGTTACAACCTTCTGACTTCTAGGGTCTATAACTGACTGTCCTAACTTATTATTAATATTATCTGGGCCCCTCTCCCCAGCGGGGGAATTCGCGCACCCCCCTGAGGAGCCCCCCCCCCCTTGACGGATCTTCCGGCTGCCGCTTCCATCACCCAGTCTCACACGCCGGTCTCTTTCCTGCATTGCAGGCGCCTCCATTGACGTCATTTCCCCTACGACGGGGCTCTGCGAGGGACCGCCCCCTGACGTCATCAGGGTCCATTGCGCATATCCGCCTGCGAGCAGCCGAGGAAGAAGGTGTGTCCCGAGGGTTGAGCTGACTGGAGCTCCCTGGTTTCGCGCCCAAACAGCGTCCGCCATTCTCTTTTGGCGCTTCTTCTACAGCTTGTCCCGTGGATCCTTGCAGGAAGCCATTTTTCTTTTTTCCCCGGCCTTCTCTTAGTTTTCTGCTGGAACTTGACCGACTGGGCTCGGACCATCGGGAGGGGGATGGGGGGGGGTGTCTCAAGGGCATGCAGACATCAGGTAACGCTCAGTGAGGGAAACAGTCTCGTTATTTCTTTATTATAACAGGAACAATGACGGTAACTGCTAGTTCTAGTGGAACTAGTAAGCAAGCAGGGCACTCGGTCTTCAGGCAGGTCTTGAGGGTCTTGGCTTTTCCTGGCGATGTCCGGCCGGGGAGTCCACTTTTTTCCATTCCGTCTGTCGGGGAGGGCGTCCTCCAGGGGCTTCCACCTGCAGTGTATTGGGTATATCCAGTTTTTTCAAGAACTCCGTACCATCTGCTAAGTGTTTGAGGACGTGAGACCGGCCGTTTTGCACCACAATTAGAGCAAAGGGGAAGGCCCATCTATATCTTATATTTTTGTCCCGCAAGATTCTAGTGACAGGTTGGTGGGCCTGGCGTCTTGTCAGTGTAATCGGGGAAATGTCCTGATAAATGGCCATCTCTACTCCTTCAAATTTCACAGTTGGGGTGGCCCTGGTGATTTTGCAGATGAAGTGGTGCAGGCGCAGAATTACGTCCCTGGGTGGGTTGTTAGGCAGTGGACGGGCCCTTAGTGCCCGGTGGCACCGGTCCATAACCAGCTCCGCCTCCGTCTTCCCCGGCATTATGGAGGTCATCCATCTGTTGAGCATCACTTCGGGGTCTTGAATCTCTTCAGGGATCCCCCTAACCCTTAGGTTGTTCCTCCTGTAGTGATTTTCGCTGTCTTCGTGGCGTTCTTCTAGTTCTGCCACCTTCCGCTCAAGGGTGGTAACCCTGGAGTCTGTCTCCTTCTGACATCTGGTAGACTCCTCCATTTTCTCCTCTAAATCATTCGTGCGGGTCCCAATGCTTAGTATATCTTTCCGCAGGTGTTCTACTTCCCCCCTGAAAAAGGTTTTGAGGTCGGAGAGGAGCTGCGCTATTTCCCTCTTCATAGCGCCTGTCGGGTCATCCGTCGCCATCTCCAGCTCCGGTGCGGAGTCTGAATCTGATGCCGCCATGCTGTCTGTCTCCCTGGGCTTTATAGCCCCCACAAAGTATGTGCGTACATCCACCTTCTGCTTTGATTTTTTCCTGGTAGCCGCCATTTACTTTTGTGCTGTATAATTAGTTGTATCGGGTGCCGCAACTTATTTGCGCTTGAGTTGAGTTTTGCTATCGATTTTTATTTAATTATTGCCGGCGGGTAGCGGAGCGCTCAGTTCAAGCCTCCATCTCCGATCCCGTCGCGCATGCGCCTCATCAGCTAATTTTTTACGAACTCTTTTGTATCTGGTTGTAGGGCCAGGTGGTTTTGCGTCTTCATCTGGTAGGACCTCAGCTGTCAGTGGGACAGCAATCATTGGTGGGCCTGCAGCATCAGTGGGACAGCTGGCGTTGGTGGGACAGCAGTGGGTGTCGGTGGAACTTAGCAACATAGTACTTGGCCTTTTTTTGGACAGGCACGGTTAATATTACAGATTCAATGCTGTTTGCCACTTACCTGCTTGGACCTGCTCCACTCCTCCCAGGTTGTCCCTGCTGCAAAATGCTGCTAATTTTGACTAAACTGGCAGCAATGCTCCCTGTTGCAGTTGTTTGTCTCATCTGGGTCATTGGCAGCATAGCATTGTTGTCTGACAGTTGTTTCTTGATGTTCTTTATATTCTCTGCCACACCTTTTGTAATTTCAATGCGTCCCCGGTGACACACAGTTTTCTGTTCCAAAAAACGTTCCTCTGCCTCATCTGACAGATCACTGACCACTTGAACAGCTCGTCCATTCAACATGCTGGCAGTGTTGCTTCTACGATTGGGTGTTAAGCCAAGTGAGGAGCCTCTTACCTCCATACTTTCAGACGCCCTGTCGAGCATTGGAGACATTTTGGGTAAGGCCAATGGATAAGGCCAATAAGGAGGACTCATGCTGTGAAGCTTCTAATGAGGCACCTGGTTAATCAAAAGTAGTAGAAGATAAGTTAATGTTGGCATACAATCAGATACAATATTGTATCACGTGACAAGACCTGACACATTGTAAGTGTTTATTTTTTGGTCTTGCTCTTTTAATAAATGTTCCAACTGTACCACACTATATTTATCTCATTCATCTATGAGTAAACATCCGTTGGAGACTGTGTTGAAGACTGCATGGGAACCGAGGATTCAGCCATTTGATTGGTCCAAGAAAACATTAATTGCCTTTGATCTTCTTTGATGCTGTAAGTAGGCATTTAAACTGTGAGCGGTCTGAGCTGTGAAAAATACTGCACAATGGTCTGTTCTTTTTTGTTCCCACAGAACTACCATATGTAGCGGTCATGTAAAATGGCTACAGTCATCTCTCCTGCTGACAGTAAGGCCTGGTAAGTTGTGGGCATGCCAGCAGTAATTATGGAGGTTTGCCCTCACACCCTGGTGGGGTGCCCTGTGTATGGATGGGAGTGGTCACATGCTCTGACTCCATGGTTAGTGATGTCAGAGGTGTGTCAGTTTCCAGAGTGTACATAAGGCACAGCACTGATCCAAAGTGAGGAATTGTTCTGAGTTGTTGCTGAGGAGTTCCTGTTGCTGTGCTGTTGTAGTCAGTAAGAGGCAGATGGAGGTCTGCAACATTGTTGCAGTAGTCTGAATGCAGAGCTGTGAGTCTGTTAGCACAAAGCAGACAGAGACAAGCTGCCTGAGAGAACTGTGACCAGGGACCTGGCACAGGGCCGAGATCCCTGCGGGGATAGGGAACCCACCTATTAAGGGAAGGCGTACCTTTCGGAGGGAAGCAGCTGGAAGATGGAGGGCTAAGTACACCCCATTGTGGAGGGCAGCTAGCCCACCTCAAGCAATAAAGATGCTCTTATTCAAACACCCTCTCGTGTACATGTGTGGAGTGAATGTACAGAGGGGAGCACCACAGAGGAGTTCCTCGTCAGGACCATCCCCAAGTGACCGAAGGGACCCTGATGAGGTGGAGGCGCTGCACTGGAACTAGGTGAGACTCAAGACACTACCTCAGCTGCCTGTCTGGATGGGTTCTCCCCACACACCATCATGCGGGAGACTCAGGAGTCCTGTTGCCAACAGGTGCACCACCAGACACTACTACACTGTAATGGGGACCGGTTAGACCACAGTGGCCAATGTGAGATTGGGTGGGTCAGGCCAGGCCAGAAAACCCGTTACATTTGGAGGCGAGCTGCTGAGATCAGATCTGTCATCAGGACAGGCTCTAGCTAGGCACACTGGGAAACAGGGAGAGTGTCTGCTGCCACTCTGTGCTGCGTAGGGACGGACCTAGGGGTAGTCAGGGGGCTGACGGGATATTGTCAGTTCGCAGGGACAACCTAGGGGCCTGAAAGGAGTGAGGGGTTTGGAGCCGGGCTATAGCTGACCGAGTCACCTTGAGGTAGTGCTAGTTGGTAGGACGCCAGAAGGGATAGCCTGTTAACATGGTCAGGAATCCTGGAGAGGGTCTGCGCTAGGCTGACCAAGAGAGGTAGACGCCCCAAGTACTGCATGGCAGAGCCAGAGTAATCTAGCCCATTCCAGACACTTACCATAGGGAGCACAGACTGGGAGGAAGGAGTAACAGCAGACACTGAGAGAGTGAGCCTAGCCTGAGGTAGTGCAACATGAGTCCAGCCTAGATCAGGTACACATGTGGTGGTGCATCTGAGCAAATCTTTATTGTACTGGTGTGGTGGCTGCCCCGCAGAACGGAGCCCCATGTACGATAATTGGTGCGAGAAAATGGCGACCGCAAGAATGGAGGATCCGCGCGGTGCGGATAGTCCAAAATGGCGGACGGAGGCTAATGGAGAGAGCGCACATGGTGTGTGTGCGTGTAAAGAGGACATGGGACAATTGATGAAGCGGTACTTCAGTCTTTATCAGGAAGACGGAGAGGATCTACCTGGGTTCCTCCTGCGGATTGGAGCCGTCTTACAGGAGATGCGAAAGGGGGATTGTATTAAGGCCACTGAGGTGGAGGTGTACTTTTGTGATCGAATTCTGAGAGGAGCGTCACCTGACCATCCTGTCGTGGCTAGGATGCTGTGCTCCTGGATACGGGGTGATCCCCTGTCCTTACGGAGGCTAGTGGATGAGATAGAGGAATATGAAGTTGCAGCTGCTGTGAATATGGATTGCAGAGCGATCCAAAATGGCGGTTCCCGCTACCCGGGGAGACCGCGTGGGCCAGTTGCAGAAAATGCTGCAAATGCAAAACTTGCAGAAAGTTGTCCGGGATTGGCGCCAAAAGAAGAATTCCACCCTGTTGGGGATAAGGGCGCGAAATCGGAGGCCACGCCCCCCAGGACTGTGAAAAGTTCAGCCCCTGTGCCGGGGCATCCAATTAACTTGTGGGACCCTCCCCAAATATTCACCAGGGGGAGGGGTCTCTATCTCTGCCAGCCAAGACCCGAGGTGTCTGAGGGAGAAGCTGGATGTGAGCTTCCTGTCCCACAGTTGCGAGCTGGTGAACAGGAGAGACCATTGTGCAAAGTGTCTCCCGTAACCAGCACAACAAAGAGCGAGATGGACATTGGGGTATATCCCTATTTATTGCCAGGAGGCTCCCTGGTAGTCAAGGCGGGGGCGGACACAGCCATGCTGACGGCTGAAGCCCCGCGTGCGGCCTGCACCGAACCAGTTGATCCTGGAGAATGGGGATCGCTCCTAATGATCAGAACGGAGCCTGAAGAGAGAGGGGTCTACAACCGCGGTGAGAACCCGGAACCTCACCGTCGGTCCCCTGCGGCAGTGCCACTCCCCGAGTCGGAGTTCGGCTCCTCGAAAGAGGAACAAGCGATCCTAACGACGGTGGTGATGCGCCTACCGGCGGACCACTACAGCGGTGCTGGAAAAGAACCGGCACTTACCTGTGTCGCGGCGGAGCGGAGTCTCGTGTCGCCGGTGCAGAGACAACCGAGCGGCGGAGTCCCACGGCCGTGGTGACTTACAGCGCGGAAGGAGGAGAAGATTCCATCCTGAGCCGACGGAGCGGTGAGATACATCCTTACCCTCCCCAGGCACCGGTGGTGGCAACGGCGGAGGAAGGCCTAGCCCAGGCCTGAGCGGAGCGGAGCGGCGGATGTCGTTGTGGAGGGAGAGATCCCGCATGGGGATCCATCGCAAGATGGCGGAGTATCCGGTTCCGGTGATGACGTCATTTCCGGCGGAGGTAGCAGAACGACCAGAGAGAGAACCACAACGCCTCGGCGATCGGGCAGTGCTTCCCGATCACCTGTGTCAACACAGAGCTGGCAGGCTGCGAGGAGAGCTGAGACGGGTGAGGCCCAACCAGCGGCACGTCCGCACAATGATACGGGACTATCTGAAGGCAGAGAGCGGGTCGGAACCCCGCGGATGCCCATTTCCTGTCCCTATGCCCAACCCCATGCCCTAGGTAAAGCCCCTGTCCCTGTCACCTTTTCCTGTGGGTCCACGTCCAGTTTGGGAATGTCGGGAGGGTCCCAGGGAACCGGTGAGGAACGGACTGGGGAGAGACTGAACAGCTATGCCTCTGATGGTGGGTCGAGGGGTGGAGGGCAGTTGGGAAAAGTATCCGAGTCCCGATGGGTACCTAGTGTGGCCGTAGTTAAGTCTCAGGATAGCTCCAAACAAGAGAGGTGGTCTAGGCCTCTTTCATCAAGGACCTCTGGGGTATCTTCTTGGGGGGATACAGAGGAGGGGGACTCACTAGAATGGGGGTCTGAGGAACGTAAGGAGACCCGATGGTGGGCAGTAGGACAGTTTACACCTGCGCAGAAGAAGAGGAAGATGCAGGAACGATGGTTTCAGATAGGTCAGCATAATATAGAGCTTATGGGGTCTGGGATATTATCTGACCCCGTGGACACAGACGAGCCCCTGTCATGGGTGTTGCCAGGGAGGGCAGGGAACGCAGAGCTGACTAGGAGCAGCCGGGCCGAGAGGGCTATTATAGCCAAGTACAAAGCGCCCCACAGGTTGGAGTACCTGTATGTCCCTGAAACCCTCATGGAAGGAGAAATTGAGTTTAAAATGGGTTCCACTGGTGAGGATAGGGGATATGGCACTGATGAGAAGTGTCGCGCAGAGGGTTACAGCATTGCTGCTTTAAGCCCAGTGGACCATGCTGTGCGCAAGCCACCGTAAGAGGGTATGGTAGTACCAGTAATGGATACTCCATCAGGGAGTAATCCGGGTTGTTATCATCCAAAGTTAGGATGTATCTGTTACTATGTGTGATGAAGTTATGTACTGTAATGTTGTGACTAATTATGTATGTCATTCATTTTACAGTGCTTCCTGCAGAAAGGTGTTCAAATTTAGGTCCCAGCCGGGGACGGTGGGATTCACCAGGGGGAGAATGTAGCGGTCATGTAAAATGGCTACAGTCATCTCTCCTGCTGACAGTAAGGCCTGGTAAGTTGTGGGCATGCCAGCAGTAATTATGGAGGTTTGCCCTCACACCCTGGTGGGGTGCCCTGTGTATGGATGGGAGTGGTCACATGCTCTGACTCCATGGTTAGTGATGTCAGAGGTGTGTCAGTTTCCAGAGTGTACATAAGGCACAGCACTGATCCAAAGTGAGGAATTGTTCTGAGTTGTTGCTGAGGAGTTCCTGTTGCTGTGCTGTTGTAGTCAGTAAGAGGCAGATGGAGGTCTGCAACATTGTTGCAGTAGTCTGAATGCAGAGCTGTGAGTCTGTTAGCACAAAGCAGACAGAGACAAGCTGCCTGAGAGAACTGTGACCAGGGACCTGGCACAGGGCCGAGATCCCTGCGGGGATAGGGAACCCACCTATTAAGGGAAGGCGTACCTTTCGGAGGGAAGCAGCTGGAAGATGGAGGGCTAAGTACACCCCATTGTGGAGGGCAGCTAGCCCACCTCAAGCAATAAAGATGCTCTTATTCAAACACCCTCTCGTGTACATGTGTGGAGTGAATGTACAGAGGGGAGCACCACAGAGGAGTTCCTCGTCAGGACCATCCCCAAGTGACCGAAGGGACCCTGATGAGGTGGAGGCGCTGCACTGGAACTAGGTGAGACTCAAGACACTACCTCAGCTGCCTGTCTGGATGGGTTCTCCCCACACACCATCATGCGGGAGACTCAGGAGTCCTGTTGCCAACAGGTGCACCACCAGACACTACTACACTGTAATGGGGACCGGTTAGACCACAGGGGCCAATGTGAGATTGGGTGGGTCAGGCCGGGCCAGAAAACCCGTTACACATATTTGAAGTAACCACTTGGGATCTATATCTGCCATTTGGAACTGGTTCTGAGTTATACATACTGTAGGGTCTGCTATAATATTGTCAGTTTGTGCCAGGGACTTGGTTCTTTTCTTTAAATCTGGCATAACAAGTCATTGGGAGACTTAATTTTCTTGTCCCTTTGGCTGCCATTCCCAGTTGAGTATTTATCACTCCAGTAAATGATATTTGAACATGCTATCATTGATTTATTGTTTAGATTTTGGTATTATTTCACATGTACACTGATTATCACTGTTCCAACAGTATATTTTGTGCACTGTTGTTTTTAATAGTACATTAGGTACTATTACCTGCCAGGTTTATTTTTAGGTAAAGCACTTTTTTGTATGCTATAATTCGTAGTGTTGTTAAGATTATAAATGTAGTTTGCTCTGCATGAGATAATACATGAAAATGCCTTTATTTTTTTTATATGGCTTATGCTTTTTGAACATTATAATGTTAGAGAAGATCTTTGGAAGAACAAATCAGGCACTCCTCGAACTTTCATTGAGGGCAAGATCACTTAGATGCCACTAAGATCATTAACATCCATGAGCTATGGCCTACATACCATACAGACAGATGTACAGTAGTCTCAATATATCAAATGTTATGAAAATCTGTCTAAGGAAAGTCTGCAGATGGACAGGGAAGGAAGAGGGAGAGAGAATGAAAAGTGAGGGAGAAGGAAGAAGGAGAGAACAGAGAAGGAAGAGGGAGAGAGGAGAGGGAGAGAGAATGAAGAGGAATAGAGAAGGAAGAGGAAGAGAAGAGAGGAAGAAATACCTGTACAGCGGGTTGTGAGTTTTGTGTTGGTGAATGAAAAATGTTAATGTTTATTTTGATGATGGCGTGCTATCTGTGAGTATGGCAATCCTTGTGAAGCTATTTCAGCCTCCTGATTCCTTCTTCTCCTTGGTAAGTATGACATGTATGAAAGTAGACAGGATGTTTTTTTATCTGGACTACATCTATAATTTATAGTAGTCATTGTATGGGCTATGAACTATGTTTGTGTATTCATTCTTGATATGTGTGAAAGTACTACTTGTTTCTTGGGTCAACAGAAGAAAACTTATACGTCTTGTCTTTTGACTTTATGGTTGACTAATGAACTACAGGTGCGCCGACGAGTATTCTAAAACTTGCCTTAAACTTGCCTTGGAAAATCTGGAGCTATCACCAACAAGATCTAGGTACATGCTGGGTACATGCTGCAACATTTCAGTGACATTTCTGCAGAGACTAATGGCCCATTGGATTAACACAGCAGGGGGTCCCTGGCAGTCCCATTCAGTTTGAATGGGACTGCCAGGGACCCCCGCTGTTAATTCGATGGGCTATTAGTCTGTCTGTAGAACTGTCACTGATATGTTGCAGCATGTACCCAGCAAGTACCTGGGTCTTGTTGTGATTGCCCCAGATTTGTTTTAGAATACTCGTCGGCACTACAGTAGAATGTGTCATGTATGTAGATATAAATAATTTCAATTTCGGACAACGTTTAAATATGATAAAACTTGTTAAGACATGTTCCCCCCCCCCCCAAATAGAAATTATACTTATAAAGTTTAAAAAAAAAATAACTATAAAACTAGAGGAAAAATATACAACATCTAGAAACACTGGAATGGTGCCATCACCCTCCATACTAACTACCGTGTCTGATGAAAGAGGGGCTGGCCGATTGGCCACAAGCACTACTGGTCCCAGAAATAGTGGTAGATACTCTGGAGCCAGGGCACGTAGCTTCTATGGCCTGTTGCATCATACAGACCATTTGGTTGGTATGGCCGGTCAGGTTGTTCAGAGTATGCCCCAAGGCCATGATTTCGTGGTGATGGCGATGCGCATCATGCATGATTTCACACGTAGCAATATTGGCAATGTTGCTTGGTATGACACCAGTGCCATACTGACTCCCTGTCTCGAAATCTAACTGAGGAAGCACCGGCTCCCCAGATCAAGGGTCCATAGTAGAATGCACTGAAGCCACAGAAGGTGGCATGGTTAATTTGGCCATATCCATGGCGTCTCCAACATCCTGAGTTGCTGATGGCCCTGTGTACAGTTAAGATTTCAGATAAGAATATTATTACGTAGATGTGAGTATGTGAACATAGCCTTACATGTAACATAATCTAACTACTTCAGTATCCATTGCATGGTCTAACCATGTATTGTTCTCGAATATAGGGTCTTTATTCCTTAGGTGTGCAAATATTGACATTGTACAAACTGACATTGTAATGTGAGTTTACGACATATAATCCATAGCACACCCTTTAGTCAATATTTTGGATAAATATGTGTTTAAAGCTTTTCATTCTATAAATGTTGAGTTCCCATGAGCACGGAGGCAATGGAGGCTACTCATGTCAGTGTAGCCGTGACCCCTGATTCACCCCAAGAAGATGGGAGGTTGCACTTGCAGAAAGTAGTTGCAAAAGCCCACGAAGGAGGAGAGTGCTTTTGGCGGGAGAGGAGCATTCCCTTGACCCAGCAGCCGTACGGGGAGGGTCAGGTGAGAGCGTTTAGCCTATAGGCTGAGGAGTTGCCAGAGATATAGGTAGTAGTTGCGTGCACGTGGCGTGAGAGCTACTTGGAGAGACGAGGAGACGGAGATACTGCGCGGGGAGGTTGTACCCCCAGGCGCAGGCCAGGTGCCCCAGGCCCAGCTAGCCCTGAGTCACCTTAGAGACAAGCTGAGCTAGGGACCGCCTTAGTTAGGGTCTTACCCCCGTATTGTTAGCTTTGCCCGGGACTATTCTGTTGAGAGGGAGATCTGGGCTCAGACCCCTTTGGAGTTACCAGAGTCCGAGAGGGAGCGTCCTGGACCCTAGCGAGGGAAAGAGCGTTGTCAACACAGAGACTCTTTTCGAAGCTCGTGGCAGTTCTGAGCACCGGAGTGCTCTGCAGGTATTTCATCAAGTGCACCAACTGTACCTTTCATTCACCCGAGACATAGTGGCTGCGCAGTCACCCATACACACACATAAGGCCAGTTGTGAGCGGGAGAACTAAACAGCATAATTGGACACGGGGTGGGATCACCCGGTGGTGGGATTGGGGGAAGTTGTTGTTGGCGTCCACCGAGGCGCAAGTTATTGTTGGCGGCCGCCGAGGTGCAAGTTAATGGTGACGCCCGCCGTGGCGTGTTATATAATGTGTACCTGCATACTGAAATGTCATGGCATGTAATGTATCTTGAATTGGACCTTTCAGTAAAAGCGATTGGTTTCAGAACTTGGCTGTGTAAGGATAATTATTGTATATACGTCCTGCGAAGACTAACTCCCCCTTTGGCGGGATCTGTCGCAGGTGGAGGCGCTGCACCCGACATATATATTGCACGCACCCCAGGCTCTCCGTGGCAGAGGCGCAGGCCCTGTGAGCCAGCAGGTAACACAGCACATAGTAACAGCTTGCTAGTGATAGGAAGCAGGGTTACATTTGGAGGCGCTGTTGAGATTTCAGACCTGGGGTGCCCCTCGAACCTAAATTGTGATCACCATGGCTTTGCCCACCCGTCACGAGATACGAGACTGGGCCCGTTAAGTACGCACGCCTACTCGTCGCGCTGTAGCGCTGGCCCGTGTGCCCTACCCTTAGAGACTTTACAGACGGCCTTGCGACAACTCCCGGGTTTTGCCAAAGCTCGCCTGGTAGATGTAATGGTGGACCACGACTCCAAGTGGAATACCTTACTCGTAGACTGTCGGCGTAACCTGTTAGCGCTCGAACCTGCCGTTCCGCAATCCCTGGTTTTGCCCGATGCACCGCCCGGCGGTAGCCCTTTCGTTTACCCCCTCCGAGATCCCCTCGTACGTCCGTTGGTTGAGGATGACCTCACCTTCCCGTTGATCCACTATGCCGAGAGTGAGGTCGTTAGCTGCCGCTCCATGTCCAGTGACCCGGGATCCAGCGCATCCATGGAGGCAGGAGTGAGTAGTAACATGCTAAAGAAACTGAATGACAAAATAGACCTGCTATCCAGCCCCCCCCAGTTTGCCGCCGCTAGTCGAAGCGCTTACATTAGCCACCCATGCCCAGAACTACCGGAAGCTAAAAGCCTTCTCGGGGACCCTCCCTGTGCTTACCGGGGAAGATGGGGTAGAAACGTGGAAAGAGCACACGCGGGGAGTAATGGAAGAGTGGTCGTGCACCGATCTAGTAAAACGCCAGAGGCTCATGGAGTGTCTACGGCCCCCGGCGGCCACTCTGATCGGAATACACCGTGAATAGACCCCCGATCTAACCTCTCGCTTGATGATAGAGTTCCTGGCCGAAGCCTATAGCGCGAAAGAGGATGATGGGGCCTTGTGGGCAAAGTATTAATCCGTAAACCAGAAGGATGGGGAAGAGCTATCCACCTATATACACCGTGTGCAAATATCTCTCGGACCGCTGCTGCATTATAAATATGTACTACCCTCCCAGATGAATGAGTATCTCCGGAAGCAGTACCTCCGCGGATCCAGTCCTTCTCACCCAATAGCCAGCATGATTCGTGATCACCTCACCCGGGGCCCCCCCCCTCGTTCATCCAACTACTGCAACAGGTGAAGGAGCACGAGACGCATCTAATGTTACACTCTCCTCAGCGGCCAAAAAGTAGCAGTGGCGCTAAATCCAGAGGAAGTACAGAGAAGAAAGAGGAACCACCGGATCCGCCTGGCTCCGGGAAATCGCCGTTCGCGGGACGGTCGTCCCCTCCACCGGATTGCCGGGCTATCCCCAGAGACATGTCCTGCTACAAGTGCGAGAACATCTATCCTACGATTGCCTCCTGGGCACTTCTCGACCCCGGAGCCCCTCACCCCCGAAGTTCCCATCCCAGGCTATGGTCTGCGGGGTGTATGCGACGGATGCAGATGCAGACGGAACCCTGTCCCGAGGGGCCGAATCGGTAGAAGATGGGAATCGAGTGGGACCGGTAGCGCTGATCCGAGTTTTGGTGGATAGGATCTACTCTTCTGTACTACTAGACACCGGATCACAAGTCACCATCATATACAGAGGGTTCTACGACCATCATCTTCAGAAGCGTCCGCTGCGACCAGCGGACCACATCAAGGTACGCGGGCTGAGCAACGACGACTACCGCATCGACGGGTTAGTGACAGTGGATCTGGAAATACAACAGCTCAACATGGGAAAGTCTCACCCCATGAAGGTGGATGCCTTGGTGTGTCCGGAACCCCGAGACACCCCCAAATACCCCAGTATCCTTGGCACCAATGCCGATATTGTACAAGCGGTCATCCGGGCCTATCTACACGAAATGAAAGAGCTCCCCATGTCCAGTCTACAGCTGCAATTGGTCCAATCCAACCCAGCCCAGCCTTCCTCTCCTCCCGATGACTACGGATTATTGTTCTGTGGGCGAAAGGGGTGGACAAAGCTTTTCCCCGGAGAAACGCAAAGAATCTCCGCTTGGTGTGCTTATGCAGAGCGTCTAGCCGAAGACCAACAATTCTCACTCGAGAGTACTCCCGGAGAAGATGTGAGGCGGGGGTATCGGCTCGTACCCGAATTCCGCTATTGGCAGGGCGCCATTCCTAGATGGATTGATGTGATGGTGCAGAATCTTTCACCCTTCTCCCTGGTCATCAATGTGGGCCAGCAGATAGGAAGAATCTATCCTGTTAGTTCAGTGGAAGAAGCCGTGCAAGTAAATACGACCCGAGTGAAAGAAACAGGGATGGCCCTGGACTTTGATTTCAGCTCAGCCGAATTGCCTGGAACCTGGAAGGACCGGTTACGGGCAAAACTAGAAAAACGACGGTCCGTATTCTCTACCGAAGAGATGGATGTGGGGTGTAGCTGCAACGCCCAGCACACCATTCGCATGATGGATGAGAAGCCCTTCAGAGAACGTTCTCGCCGACTCGCTCCCCGGGATGTGGAGGGTGTGAGAGCCGCCCTCCATGACATGGAGGCCGCAGGGATTGTTACTGAGTCCCGAAGCCCCTACGCCTCCCCTATAGTGGTGGTGAGAATGAGAAATGGAACTGTGAGGCTGTGTGTAGATTATCGGACTCTGAACAATCGGACGGTACCGGATCAGTATAACCTCCCTCGTATAGAAGAGATCTTAGATGCCCTACACGGGAGCCAGTGGTTCAGCATACTGGACCTACGGTCTGGATACTATCAAGTCCCGATGAGCCCAGAGGATCAAGAGAAGACAGCCTTCGTCTGCCCCCTTGGGTTTTATCAGTTCACCCGCATGCCCCAAGGCATATGCGGAGCACCCGCTACCTTCCAGCGATTAATGGAGAAGACGTTGGGTGACCTCAACCCCCGAGAATGCCTGGTGTACCTAGATGACATCATAGTCTTCGGGAAAACTTTGGAGGAGCAAGAGAATCGCCTCTTGAAGGTACTGGATAGGTTGTCCGCAGAACCCCTCAAACTCTCTCTGGACAAATGTCGGTTCTGTCGGACCTCAGTAACGTATGTAGGGCACATAGTATCCGGCGCCGGAATCGCCACTGATCCCGCTAAGATAGAAGCTGTCGTCAACTGGCCTCGTCCCGAGAATGTGGGGGAGCTACGCTCGTTCCTGGGTTTCTGCGGCTACTATCGGCGATTTGTGGAGGGGTATTCACGAAGGGCCAAAGCCCTCAACAGTCTGCTCCTCATATACCCATCTGAAACGGGCCAGAAGACCCACGCTGCCAAACAGCCCTTCGGGGATAAATGGACCCCCGAGTGTGACCAAGCCTTCCACGACCTGAAGCAGAGCCTGACGGCTGCTCCGGTCTTGGCCTATGCCAATCCCGATCAACCCTACATCCGGCATGTGGACGCCAGCCTGAGCGGCCTAGGAGCCGTGTTGCATCAAAAATATCCCGAGGGGTTGCGACCCGTGGCGTACATCAGCCGCAGCCTCACCCCTATTGAACAGAACTATTCGGTACACAAGCTCAAATTCTTGGCCCTTAAGTGGGCCATAGTGGATAACCTTCGGGACTATCTGTACGGGGTGTCGTTCGAAGTACGCACCGACAATAATCCTCTAACCTACATCATGACCTCAGCCAAACTGGATGCGACCGGACATCGCTGGTTGGCCGCGCTTTTCAATTACAACTTCACCTTGAAATATAAACCTGGGCCATTAAACATTGGGGCGGACGCCTTGTCGAGGCGACCGGGATTGCTCCCTACCAACGAGGAAGATCAGTGGGAAGAAATCCCCGGGCCCGGAATAAGAGCTCTCTGTGGCACGGCAGCCATCATAGAAAAGCAAGTAGCCTTTTCAGAATTACGGGTGGCTGACTCCCTAGGGTGCACCCCCATCGCTATACCTGCAGCCTATCGGGACCCGAGTGGGATGCATGTTACCCCCGATCAGATCATTGCTTGGGAAGACATGGTACGTTATCAAGAACAAGATCCGGTCGCAGGAACTATCCAGGATGCCATTTGACAAAATCGATGGGGCCTGCTTCGCCGGACTCCAGGGGATGTCGGAGGTATACTAATGCGGGAAGCGGATAAATTTGAAATCCAAGATCGGCTGTTATACCGAGTGGTGAAGTATCATGACCACCCGGATCGCCGCCAACTAGTGTTGCCAAAACGACTACAGTACTTAGTGTTGAAAGCTCTCCATGATGAACACGGACATCTGTGGGTAGACAAGACTTTCGGATTAGTAAGAGATAGATTTTTCTGGCCAAAAATGAGAGAATCCGTAGAGCATCACTGTCGTAGGTGTGTGCGGTGTATCCAACGCAAGACTCTGCCCACCCGAGCTGCCCCCATGGGACATCTAAAGAGTACGGGACCTATGGATTTAGTCTGCATGGACTTCTTGTGCATCGAGCCCGACACACAGGGTATAGGGAACGTGCTGGTTATCACGGATCATTATACCCGCTATGCCCAGGCCTTTCCGACCAAGGATCAAAAAGCTATTACGGTGGCTAAGGTCCTCTGGGAGAAATATTTCATGCATTATGGGCTACCTCAACGTCTGCACTCCGACCAGGGATGGGACTTTGAAGGTAGACTGATAAAAGAATTGCTGAACCTCTTGCACATTAAAAAGTCCCGTACAACCCCTTACCACCCGGGAGGGGATGCCTTGCCCGAACGTTTCAATTGCACTCTGCTGGACATGCTGGGCACGCTAACCGGTGTCGAAAAGACTAAGTGGAGTCGCCATGTGGAAACTCTAGTCCATGCTTATAATTGCACCCGACACGAATCTACCGGGTTCTCACCCTACTTTCTTATGTTTGACCGTGAGGCCCATCTACCCATGGATATACAGTTAAGAGTCTCCACCGATGGGGTGCACAATTCCAACCATTTTCGCTATCTACAAAGAATGCAAGAGAATCTACAGAAGGCCTATGGGCAAGCCAAGAGATCCACCGAAAAATTGAATGCCAGGAACAAAAGGCGCTATGATCACAAAGTAAAACATAGAGACATTAAAACGGGCGATGCCGTACTGCTCCGCAACCTGGGAGTACCGGGAAAACATAAGTTGGCTGACCGTTGGCGAGAAGGGGTGTACGAAGTGGTTTTGCAAATGCCTGGCCTTCCAGTCTACCGGATAAAAGACTCTGAGGGGCGGATAAAGACGTGGCATCGAAATCATCTGCTCCCCATTCCCCAAGTAGAAGAAGGAATTTTAGAGTGGCCCACATCTCCACTGAGTGGGGAACGGTCTTCAGGATATGAAAGCCCGGAAGATTCACGGGAAGGAACCTCTCAAAGGTGGCCTTCCGGCTGCGGGGGCATCTCCCGAAGGAGCTACGGGCAAAGAGCCCCTTGGCCCAATGACAGAGACACTGACTCCAGTGAGTCCGCCATTAAATCCCCAGAGCCCGTGCTTTGTGCAACAAAGAGATGTTACAGACCTACCCCGCCCCTCAAGGGCCTAGTTGGAAACACCCGAGGAGAATTGCTACTCCTCCAAGGAGGTAGCGGAAGAGCCAATTCGCAGAAACCAGAGAGCTGGACAACCTCCCACGAGGTTGGCTTATGATCAGTTCGGGGCACCCCATTATGAGTCTCAGCAGTGGGCTCGCAGCCGGGTGCAATCTGTGATTATTATGTTCAGTGAAATGTACATGTTGATAGAAGAACCAATGTATTAGTGTTTTTCATTATATAAATGGCTTTGTTGTTGTCGGTTTCCAAGCGGGGGCGTTGGAATCCACAGGGGGGAGGATGTAGCCAAGACCCCTGATTCACTCCAAGAAGATGGGAGGTTGCGCTTGCAGAAAATAGTTGCAAAAGCCCGCGAAGGAGGAGAGTGCTTTTGGCGGGAGAGGAGCAGTCCCTTGACCCAGCAGCCCTACGGG
Organism: Ascaphus truei; assembly: GCF_040206685.1. NCBI lineage: Eukaryota > Metazoa > Chordata > Amphibia > Anura > Ascaphidae > Ascaphus > Ascaphus truei. Next base: position 403,167,586 of record NC_134484.1, on the reverse strand, counting down.
GAGGGTCAGGTGAGAGCGTTTAGCCTATGGGCTGAGGAGTTGCCAGAGATATAGGTAGTAGTTGCGCGCACGTGGCATGAGAGCTACTTGGAGAGACGAGGAGACGGAGATACTGCGCGGGGAGGTTGTACCCCCAGGCGCAGGCCAGGTGCCCCAGGCCCAGCTAGCCCTGAGTCACCTTAGAGACAAGCTGAGCTAGGGACCGCCTTAGTTAGGGTCTTACCCCCGTATTGTTAGCTTTGCCCGGGACTATTCTGTTGAGAGGGAGATCTGGGCTCAGACCCCTTTGGAGTTACCAGAGTCCGAGAGGGAGCGTCTTGGACCCTAGCGAGGGAAAGAGCGTTGTCAACACAGAGACACTTTTCGAAGATCGTGGCAGTTCTGAGCACCGGAGTGCTCGGCAGGTATTTCATCACGTGCACCAACTGTACCTTTCATTCACCCGAGACATAGTGGCTGCGCAGTCACCCATACACACACATAAGGCCAGTTGTGAGCGGGAGAACTAAACAGCATAATTGGACACGGGGTGGGATCACCCGGTGGCGGGATTGGGGGAAGTTGTTGTTGGCGTCCGCCGAGGTGCAAGTTATTGTTGGCGTCCGCCGAGGTGCAAGTTAATGGTGACGCCCGCCGTGGCGTGTTATATAATGTGTACCTGCATACTGAAATGTCATGGCATGTAATGTATCTTGAATTGGACCTTTCAGTAAAAGCGATTGGTTTCAGAACTTGGCTGTGTAAGGATAATTATTGTATATACGTCCTGCGAAGACTAACTCCCCCTTTGGCGGGATCTGTCGCAGGTGGAGGCGCTGCACCCGACATATATATTGCATGCACCCCAGGCTCTCCGTGGCAGAGGCGCAGGCCCTGTGAGCCAGCAGGTAACACAGCACATAGTAACAGCTTGCTAGTGATAGGAAGCAGGGTTACATCAGTAAGCAATAACTGTATATGTTATTGTCTTTACATAAGTGAGCACCACTGTCTGCAACCGTACCTTGCAATTTTGCGACGCACTTTCTTCCTGACATGATCTTATTGTATCTTAAAAATTTATCGTGTTGTGCTACTACATCCAGTGCAATAGCAGCTGTATTAATGTGTGTATAATTTCCCTGAAGAATTATGGAAATGTAGGTGCAATACTGGCTAAATGTTCACATCTACATTTGAAAGTATGATGTGATGAGTTTGTAGGTGATGCCGCAGAACTGTGCATCATTGAACATTGTGCTGACCCACGACCTTGTTCAGGCTCGACTCACTGTGCCCAATGTCCTTGTCACGCGGCAAGCTGAATATTCCGTCTGGGCTGAGGATGGAGCTCACACCTAGGGGTTGGGGTGGACCTGTCAGGGGGTGTTTTCCTAGTGCAAGCAGTGAGAATTATAAACATGCTTCTGAATGTTTTAAACAACTTGTGCCAGGGAAGTTAGGGTCAGTATAAATAATAAACTGGAGAGTGAGAGAGAAATAGGTAAAATAGAAAATAAAGAGTATAGTGCAGTAAATAGTAAGATGTAGGACAGAGTAATAACATATTGAATAAAAGCAGATATAGACAGAGAGTACAGGGGTAGATAAGAGAGAAACTACAGCCCTTCCCTCATCAGACAACAAGATTTAAGATAAGTATTAGATTAAATACATTTTAATTGGTTAAAGGAGATCTAGCCCTGTAAAAAATGTAAGTTAGTGTATTGATTATTTCTTTTAGTGTTGATTTTAATTTATATTAGTGTTTGTGAACTTGATGGAGATCTTGCTGAAGATATGAACTTGCTTGAGGTACTAGTATATTTGGACAACCTTATAGTTTTTGGAAGGACATTGAAAGATCATGTAACACGACTGTGCAATGGAGCCCAGCCAAGTCCGACTGCGCAGCAGGTTATGAGTGATTGAGAGACACAGCAGAGGATATCTCCTGTTGCCTGCATTCATATTGGTACTGAAGTCACTTTGCGTAATACAGGCCTGCAACGCACGAGCTCCAACACGGGTGTGCCGGCACCCCTAGCATATAGGCCAGTACCCCCAGCACTGAGAGGTCTGACTGTGCTAGACTCTATAATCTATTCGCGCAGCAATCCCATTGTACTGTATTATAAATGTGTAATATTGTATAAGGTGATGCTGCAGTTAAGGATCAGTTCCAGCTTGTCTAAAATATATATAACCTGTTATAATTCAATACAGTTGTGTTGTGTCCAGTTGCTCCAGCCCCACATCACGTGTAGCGCACAATAGTTACATAGTTACATAGTAGATGAGGTTAAAAAAAGACTTCCGTCCATCAAGTTCAACCTATGAATATATATATATGTAACGGTTTTTCCTAGCCCACCCAATCTCACATTGGTCCCTGTGGTCTACTAGCCCCATTACATGTATGTATAGTGTGTGGTGCACCTGCTGGCTTACAGGACACCTGAGTCTCCCGCTGGGTTGGTATGGGGATATCAGCATGACAGGCATCTGAGGTAGTGGGGATTGAGTCCTACTCACATCTGATGCAGCGCCTCCACCTCATCAGGATCTCTGCGGCCGCAGGGGGATGAGTCTGATGAGGACCTCCTCTGTGGTGCCACCTTCTGTGTAATGACTCCACATATACACAGCAAGGGTTTGGTGAAACTGGGCATCTTTATTGACATCATCACGTAGACTGCCCCTCACAGCGGTCATCCTAGCCGCTCATCTCCATTTGTTGCCTCCCTCTCAGAAGTTCCTTCTGCCTCATAAGAGTGGGATCACCTCTCCCTTTAAGGAAGATCACTCCCTGTGTCAGATCCCTGAACACAGTGTAGGGTATGCTATCAGTTGAATCTGACAGCTTAACTGCTGCAGACACTCCTTTAACTTTGCATTCTACTATACTACTGATTAACCATCTTTTGAACTTGAACTCCTGGATTCAACTACTAAATTTAGGCAGTGCTGTGTCTTATATAGACTCAGAAAACAGCCACACCTCTGGTGTCACTAATAGTGGACACAGAGCATGTTACCACTCCCCTTGTGTACATATGACACCTCACCAGGGTGTGAGGGCAAACCTCCATGATTGATGCTGGCAATCCTGCATACTTACCAGGTTTTACTGCCAGCATGAGAGAAAACTGTACACCATTTTTATACATCGCTACATATATATATATATATATTTTTATATCGGACTCAGGTCCCCACCTCAATGACAGATCCTATAGTCTGAGGGATAGATGGGTTACAGTTACATAGTAGATGAGGTTGAAAAAAAGACATACTGTATGTCCAAGTTCCCCCTATGCTAAATGTAGATGACAGATACTTATTCTATATTTGTACTTACAGTATTTTGATCCAGAGGAAGACAAACAAAAAAAACCCAGTGAAACATCATCTAATTATGTCTCATAAGGGGAAAAGAAATTCCTTCCTGACTCCAAATAATGGCAATCAGATTTTTTCCTTTATCAACATCATTCACATGTTTATTTATTTGGTATTACTAAGAATGTATAGAGTATACTCCTATAGGTTGATGTAGTAAGGCAATATCCAATACCAGAGCAGTCGTAACAGACTTTAGACTTTCTATGTATATAAAGGCAACAACTACCTCTGATTTACTAAAATAACACAAGTAAATGACGTATGTTGATCTAATAAGGTAATATCCATTACCAGAGCAGCCCTAACAGGCTTTAGACTTTCTGTGTACAGTCATGTGAAAAAGAAAGTACACCCTCTTTGAATTCCATGGTTTTACATATCAGGACATACTGTAATAACAATCATATGTTCTTTAGTAGGTCTAAAAATTAGGTAACTATAGCCTCAGATGAACAACAACACATGACATATTACATTGTGTCATGATTTACTTAACAAAAATAAAGCCAAAATGGAGAAGCTATGTGTGAAAAACTAAGTACACCCTTACAGCTTCCATAGTGTAAGGAATCCGCTCCTGGCTTTGATTAGAACCTTGCAGACCTCTGCAGTTACAAAAGCTTCCTCTGGCAATCAATGGCACATGTGCTGCCTCTCATTGCAGTTCCTGCCCTGTGCTCCATCGTTGGAGGAATGCTCACACTCCCTTCCCCTGTGATTGGATCTCCGCCCTTTATATGTTAGGCTTTGGCTCTGAATCAGAGCCGAGCATAAATCCTTCTCTGGACGTTACTGTCTCTGCCACAAGCCGCCCAGGCTTGTCTCCTTGTGTACTAACCTCTCTTGTTCTCATCTCTAGTTAAATCAACTTGAAAAAAGCCTTTACAGTAAGGAACACCATGAGGGTTCAGAGACAGATTGCTAAAAGCTTGAAAAGTAGAAGTAACAAACTTCAGCACAGGCCTTCAAAATGCTCAATGCTCTCCGCTCTCCGCATCAAGATAAAAGAAAAGAGACGCAGATTCTTAGGTGTCAGGAACCAAATGGATTAAAGGGAAGTTTGAGGACTTGAGTGACTGGAAGTCAAAGAGGAAAAAGAAGACTCCAATTCCAGGTTAACTGGGGGTCAACTGTCCCTTCACTGCCCTTTTTTGACCTACATTTAGTTCTTGAGAAGGAGTGGGGTGATGGGCTTCGTCGCAAGTAGCCCTAGCTACCCGCAAACGGGGGAGGGGTGTGATAGGGGGGCTTTGCCTGTCTAATAGTTCTGCAGGGAATGCATGTGTCCAGCGGGGAGCTGGTTAATCACAGCCTGAGGTAATTAGCCAGCTTCCACCTGGCTCATTATCAGGGTTTTAAAGTCTGAATGACAGCAGTCTCAGGGATCTCTGATCAAAGGAGGTACTCGCCCTGGACTGCTTTAGAGACCACGCTGCACTGGGACACTTTCCCCTCTTACTCCAGCCAGGAAGAACACAGGGCCCCGAAAGTAATCTTACCTCACACAGACTTTGTGTGTTGTTGTTAGTAAGGGGCTTATTTATTTATTTATTTATAAAATATTTTACCAGGAAGTAATACATTGAGAGTTACCTCTCGTTTTCAAGTATGTCCTGGGCACAGCCCTCCAACCTATAAACTGGGAGTAAGCACTGCAAATACCCAGCACTCTAGATAGGAGCTAGGCATATTTCTTTTGTTTAATCCTTGTATGCTGAGCGTAAACTGTATTTTATGTTATTGTAACTGTGGCTGATTAAAACCCAATATTATTTTCCCCCAAAACAAGTCTTCTATTTCAACCTCTGCACACATCTCCTACAGTAACGTTAAAAAATGAACGGCCTTCTGAGGATCTAGCCCCATGATTGTAAGTATACTGTACAAACAATATACAGACTGTGTTAGATTTGCCATTAGGCCCCTTAGGCTCAGGCCTAAGGCGGAAGATTTTGGGGGCGGCAGATTTTCCCGGCATCCTGATGTCACAGACACAGTCCTCAGGCTTACTGCCCCCCACAAGCCTGGATTGGAGGAGACGTCTGAATGGGCGGGGCCTACAAGCAACTGCACAGCACGGGAACAATATTGCAATTCTGTCAGAGCCACGCTGTGCAGTTGCTTGTAGGAGGAGAGGGCAGAGAGCAGCAGGCATCCAGCAGGCATCAATTCAGAGCAGCAGGCATCCATCAGGCATCAATTCAGAGCAGCAGGCATCCATTAGGCATCAATTCAGAGCAGCAGGCATCCATTAGGCATCAATTCAGAGCAGCAGGTATCAGAACATCACCTAAGGTGATAAAAACACAAAAATAGCCCAGCACTCACTGTCTGTAGAAAATAGAACAAATGAACGGGATAATGCCAAAAAAGTGTGATTTAATGTGTAACACAAATAACCAATACTAGAACTACATACCCTACATCAAAAATTGGTATACAGCAATAAACAATCAATAAAAATAGGCAAAATAAGAAAAAATAAGGAGGAGGGAGGGGGTGGATAATGAGGTAGGTGCACAGGGATACCGTAAGGGACAAACAACACACAGTTCCGTGGGGGGGGGGGGGGGGGGCGGATAGAGAGATTCTGTTTGATGGGGGAAGAGAGATTCTGTTTGGGGGGGTGAGAGAGATTCCTTTGGGTGGGGGGATGAGATTATGTTGAGGGGGGAGAGAGATTCTGTTTGATGGGGGAGAGATTATTTTTGGGGGAGAGAGATTCTGTTTGGGGGAGGTTAGAGAGAGATTATGTTGGGAGGAGAGAGAGATTCTGTTTGGGGGAGGGGGAGAGAGATTCTGTTTGGGGGAGAGAGATTCCTCTGGGAGGGGGAAAGAGAGATTCTGTTTAGGGCAGGAGAGAGATTATGTTGGGGGGGAGAGAGAGAGATTCCATTTGGGCGGGGGAGAGAGATTCCATTGGGAGGGAGAGAGAGATTCTGTTTGGGGGGGGGGGATTCTCTTGTGGGAGGATTCTGTTGTGGAGGGGTTCTGTTTTGGAGGGGGGATTCTGTTTTGGGGGATTCTATTTTGGAGGGAGATTCTGTTTTGGGGGAACAGATTCTGTTTTTGGGGTGGGGCACAGATTCTGTTTTGTAGTGGGACAGATTCTGTTTTGTGGGGGGAGGACAGATTCTGTTTTGTGGGGTGACAGATCCTGTTTTGTGGGAAGGGGGAAACAGATTCTGTTTTGTGGGGGAGGATTCCTTTTTTGGGGGGTGGTCCATTTTTACTGGTGTTGCTATCAAATCTGTTTTGTGGGGAGGATTCCATTTTGGGGGGGAAAGAATCAACTATGTGTGTGTGTGGGGGGGGGTGGCAGATCCTGTTTTATGGGGAGGGGGACTGATTCTGTTTTGTAGGGGGACAGATTCTGTTATGTGGGGGGGGACAGATTCTGTTATGTGGGGGGGGGGCGGCAGATTCTGTTTTGTGGGGGACAGATTCTGTGTTTTGTGGGGGGGACAGATTCTGTTTTGTGGGGGGACAGATTCTGTTTTGTGGGGGGACAGATTCTGTTTTGTGGGGGGGGGGCAGATTCTGTTTTGTGGGGGGAGGTGTGTATGTGTGTGCTGCGGGGTGGTGCCATATTGTGTGTGTGCTGTGGGGTGGTGCCATGCAGTGTTTGTGCTGCAGGGGGCTTGCCATGCTGCGTGTGCTGCAGGGGGGGGTTGCCATGTTGCGTGTGCTGCAGGGGGGGGTGCCATGTGTGTTTGTGTGTGCAGCACTGGGGGGGCCATGGTGTGTGTGTGTACTGCGCGGGGGGGCCATGTTGTGTGGGTGTGTGCTGCACGGGGGTGCCATTTTGTGTATGTGTGCTGCGTGGGGGGTCCGTGTGCACTTTGCAAAGGGATGTCATTTTGTGTGTGTGTCTGCTGTGCGGGGCATTTGTCATTTTGTGTGTTTTTGCTGCAAGGGGGTGCCATGTGGTGTGTGTGCTGTGGGAGGGGGGGTGGCATGTTGTGTGTGTGCTGCATAGAGGGGTGCTATGTTGTGTGTGTATGCTGCGTGTGGGGGAGGTGGGAGTTGCCGTGTTGTGTGTGTGCTGCGTTGGGGCACCATTGTGTGTTTTGTGTTGCGCAGTAGGGGGTTTCAATTTTGTGTGTGTGCTGCGTGGGGGGTGATTTAAATTAGGTGTATTGCGCAGAGGCAAGACGAAAAATTTAAGGGCGGCAAAAAAGTATGGGCCTAAGGGCGGCAAAATCGTAACTGTATACAGAGCAAATACATCTTAGAATGTATGGATGAGGCAAAAGGAATGCAGGTAGGTGAAGAATAGGCAAGGCATTTGTTGGCATTGAGATAAGGAACTACAGTATACAATAGGAACCATATTCTTTGCGTTATATTATTTATGTATTCAATTTTTAAGGTTACAGTAACGGGCCATGCAATGTTATATTAAAGTGTACTTTAGATAATACTTACGTGTGATTACCTAGACTCAGATGGGGGGTATCAGACTTTGATCCCTTATCAACTGCTATTCAAGTCCATGGCAGTTAACACCAAACCAAGTGCGATACCCTGCATCAGCTCTTAGGGACCCCTGGCCTTAGAGTGTGTCTGCTTTGCAAATTTCTTACAATAAAGTGTACACTAAGGGGCATTACTTGCAAATACTACATTAAAATAATCCTATTAGACTGGCTTTATTAATTATTTGTATAAAACCAGAAAGGTATATTTATGCCAATGTGCAAATTTCCTGTCTCCATTACAGAGATTATATTACTAACCTTATTAAAGGTGGCAGTTTCCATCATACCTTTCTTCTTCATCAAATCATATATTTTCACCAGCCGTATTGTGCATGCTTGTGTTTATGGACACTTATCAAGCAGGAGACAAGAAAAGAGAAGAAGCAGATGCCAATACAGTCTAAGGTACCTCTGTAGTTACCTTAGTACTGTACGTGCTGTTCTGTTATTTACTTTCAACCATATCATATTTTAAAGTACTGTATAGACATTAATGTGTACAAAAGGGGACAAAATGTTTAAAGCTGGGATGAATGTCAAGAAATGATTTTTATCATATGAAAGCATCTTTACGATAATGTACAGACTCCTAAAACTACATATTTAAAATTTCCTGCAAGAACTTATCCAATTTCATCTTATATTCCTTTTGCTGAATAAGCAGCCACTACTTCCCCCAGAATCAAATTCCTTAGTCTGATTACTGTTTGGGTAGAAAAGACGTTTGTTAGTTGTTACCGAGCTGAATCGTGCCTTCACCAGGTTTGCATTGCAGCACCTCTGTATGTCCTCTGACCATACACAAAGTATTCAAAGGAGTCTATTTTTTTGTTAAGATTTTGAAAATGTTGCTGTTTGAATAAAGATCTGTTTTAAGTCAATAAACGGTCACTTGTGCATTCACTTAGCACCAGCAGACGTCTTTCACCTCATTAAGTGAAGTGTAATCAAATCCTGAAAGTAGACTCCTGACCTCTTCCATGAGGGTCTGGATACATAATGCAAATTATGTGCTACTGGCAGTTCCCTTAGATGGGGCCTCGCGCTTTAAGGTGCTCTGTGCAGTAGCGCTGCAGGTACTGTACGTACCATTGGTGCCTGCCCAGCCCAACTAGGAACTCCAAATGTAAGGGTTTGTTTTCCATGCGTCGATGGTCTTTTGAAAGACAAGACTTGTCTCTCTAAAGTCATCCTAAGGCCTGGGACATGGTGCAGGGAGGAGCGCTGGGCAGCGCTGACGCTCATGCTCTCCTATTCAAGCAGAAGATTTTTCTTGTCCCTGCATGAGCATCAGCGAGCGCGCTTGTGTGCCGGGTGGGAGGCTTTCGGGAGGCGGGCCTGAAGGCAGAGCGGGAGGCGGGGCTAGCGCGCCACGTCACGGCGCCAACGTCACGGACAGCCATTGGCTTCTGGCAGTCACGTGACCGGCCCTGCGCTTCCATCAGCGGGAAATCTAAAATTTGTCTGTCGGCTGAAATTCCACATGTCTCCACACGCCTGCGGAAGCGCCGTCTAAAGCCGCGCTGATAGGGATAATGTTTCCCCTCAGCGTGCCTCAGCACGATCTTTTTGACCATGTCCGAGGCCTTAGGCTGCGGCCAGGCTGGGAGCGCGCGCGCTGGCGCTCGACGCCGTGATGTCATGCACCCTGCTTGGCCGTGCGATTCCTGGCCAGCTAGTTGCGGGCGTGTCGGGGAGCACGGCCATGACGTCACAGAGCTGGTTCTCCCTCATTGCGAACCGCTCACTTGACGCATCATCGAGCGGCAAAATCAAATTTGACTGTCTCGGCAAGCAGCAAGCTCACGGGCACGTGCACGGACCCGCACCCTGGACAAGCGCATTCAGAGTTAACACTCTGATTGCGCTAAGCACGAGTGCGCGCGCCCGCTTCGCATCACCCTGGCCACAGCCTTACCATGTATTGCATCGAGACAAAGTTACTGGGATCGTGTACCAAAGCATTTTTGGAGCAAAAAAGCGTGTTTTACTCACGGCAGCATTTTTTAGAGCACCGTTGCATTCGATGTGAGGAACAGCTTCTTACACCAGGCGCAGATTAGAAGTTAGAAAGTTAAGCCACCTTAAATTGGCAGATTTTTTTCTGCAAATTTGAAAAAAAAGGGATGCACAGAGGCGCACACTTTGATACATCTCATAATAACTTGTCATGTAACTCCACCGTAACGCTACCTTTTGACACTCCCTAAATCACAAGTTAAGGCATACGGGCAAAAAGTGGAGCAAAGTTCTTAATACATTGGCGCGGAATGTCCTTGGGACGTCTTGCAATTGCCATAGTGCTTATGGGAGGAATTAGAGAGGCGTTACCTGGCTCGCATGGAACGCCACTCTAGCCTAGCACAGGAAAAGGAGCTGTGTTTTACAGATGTAGTAAGATTTACTGCCAGCGTTGGCACCGCGAGGTGCGTCTAAGTACACAGCAATTATGTACACTTTGCTGGGCGAGAGCAACTGAGTCACGAGCGCGCCACGACCGGAATAAATTGAGTTTTAGCGTTGGTCGCTGTACTCTGCACTAATGATAGGCGGCACTCGTGGGTCACCCTTTTATAAATGAAAAATCCTGAGTTCCTTGTCAAAGGGGTAAATTGTTCTTCAACTTATTTTCTTTTGCACTTCAGAGCCTCCATCTTGGGATTGTCGGTGATGTTAGCCATATGACAACCTCCAGGAAACCTCTAAAGCCATAGATCTATCACACTGTTGGAGCTCATAAATGAGCAGTAGATCCTATTTACCAAGAAAAAGGAAAGCAAAAGCTTCCCAATATAAGGTAATAGGTATATTAATTAAGGTAAGGAGGCAATGGCAGTAAAATAGTAAAACACACATAAAAATAACTAATAATCAGGTACATATGCATATTGTCATGGGAGACCAGGACTTTTAACAAATTGATACCGGGATCATTCAATAGGCAAAACAAGGTAGTGAAATAAAATGGGGTTTGTTTGGATAAAAACCTTGAACACACAACAGAAATACGAAACAAAGAAATAAACACACTTACTGGGGTCTAGGGGTTGAAATCTAGCTTTTCCTAGGTGTAGGGCGCCCTCTTGCAAGGGCTTACCTTGACCGGGTCCTCGTCCCGGACGTCCTGGAACGAAATTCGGCATAAAATCCTGACCGGAACCTCGTCCTGATCGTGCTGGAACTTATTTCGGCAAGAACTCCTGACCGCGACTGCTACGTTCGATTTGTAGAACTTGGCCGCAAAAGACGGGACTTGGTCTCTGCGAGGCAGACTTTCCTAGCTTCAAAATGAAGCCGGTTGCTCTGCTATTTATAACAGAGCAACTTTGAAAAGCCTGCCCTAGCTTCATCGACACAAGTCACTGGATGGTCTGGTTCTCTGCCTCGGCCGCCTCCTTACATGCACTCCGCTAAGCTATCCTTAGCATGGAGTTAGGAGGAGCGACCAATCAGAGCCCGGGAACCCTATCCCAGTAGCCAATAGAAACAGGGGCTCGTCTCTTGGTTGACATCAGCCGGGTGAGCGGGAAATATGATTTAGCCACTGGGAGAAGCGCCTACGAGCTGTATTTCCCCCAACTAACTTATTGCCACCCGCTGGGCAGGTGTGACGGTAGGGGTTAACCAGGCTAGGGAAAATCTTTCTTTTTTCTTCTGTTGATGACGCCATGCTAAGTGTACAATTCTTGTAGGGAAAAGCTGATTTGCAAGTTTGATTAACCCTAACTTTGTAAATTGGAATCATATCCCCACTTATAGTATTTATGTTTCCAAAAAACAGCAATCCTGATCTAGAAGATATTTCCTCGTAAGTCAAATGTCCATAAATTGTATTATTTTGATGGATTATCTCTGCACTTTTCCATTTCCATTACGCTTGTTTTGTGGCAAAATATCAAATACTAGGCTATATTTTTAAAGAGTGGTATTACTAGAGTTTAATGCAGGAGCAAAATCCTGCTACCTTCTATCTACATACAGTAGATGCAGTACAGTATGTAGTTACTGGCTATTTTTGCTGACGTGATGATTTCATTATATTTTGGAATTTTTCATGGGCATTCATCTCTTCCACCTTTTGTGGATTTTCACAGTAACCCGTCAGCTTTACTGTCGAAGAATATAAAGAACTGCAAAAAATAAATAATACTGATTTTTTAAATAATAATTTATTTTATATAGCACTTTTCTCCCAGTGGGACTCAAAGTGCTTAACAATTACAAGATAGTGCAGGGTATGCAGCGCTGTACTTTAGGATTTTACCTGCCCATGACAAGCTGAGACACAGAAATGTAGTGACTTGCTCAAAGTCACAAGGAGCTGACACTAGCTTTCGAGTCAGACTTTCCTACTTTAAGTCAGTGTAAACATTTTCAGAGTCAGTGGGGCCTCGATGAGTTGGTTAAATCGTGCGGGGAAGGCATTTTTTCACGATTTCGCTCTCCTGCTCAAACACATAAAGCGGGAGCTGCAAAAAAGCTCAAACTCACATTGTTTCTCATATCACGCTATCTTAGTAGCTCCGATGTGATTATTGGAGCTCTGGATTTGCCAGTTTATCAAAGATTCTTCTCGCCAGCCTTGGATGGATCTGAGAGCAGGATTTAGGAAATAAATGCATTTTTCCTGCATCGGATTGAAGCCGGGAGTGTCCGGAGCTGATACACATTAATATCTGCTCTGGGGACTCCGGCATCAATCCGATGCAATAAAAATAAATTTACAAGCAGCTTCATTACCTTAGCGGCTAACCGTTAAGGCAATGAAGCGGTTAACTACCAGTGCCATGTTACTGTGGGTAGCGGGGGTGGGTGAAGGTGGTATTTGGCCCATGGTGGGTGTTTAGGCCTTGTGGGGTGGTTGCGGGAGGAGTTAACCCCTTCATTACCGTAGCTGTTAGTACCGTTAAAGTAATGAAGGGGTTAATCCCTCCCGCTTCCCACCCGGTAGGCATAAACACCCACCATGGGCCAAATACCACCTTCACTGACCTCCGCTACCCACAATAAACATTTCAACAAAATACAAACACAATACTAAACAATACACCCATTCATTGCCAGGGTGGTTAACTATGCCCTCAATGGGAGCAAAGATAACTCCAATGGGAATTAATAGGCACCCCCTCTACCCCAACAACCATACCATTACAGTTCAATAATGGGCAAAATTACTATTATCCAGGTGTGGATAATAGTGCATTTACCCATTCAAAATAAAACATTAATCAGCCAGCATAAATTAAACAAAACTTGCACTTACCCCTTCCAGGCTGAAGATCATCCTCATCACCATCCTCCGCGTCCATGACCTCCGTTGGCAGGAACAGAACAATAAAAAATACAATCTAATGGCCCCATAACCCCTTAATCACCTTAGCGGTTAGTAACTGCTAAAGTAATTAAGGGGTTAACCCCTTCCCCAGCAACCCACCCGGGTGGCCTAACCACACACCCCAGGGCAACTATCCACCCCTCTACCAATTGATTGGCACAGTGGTACATCATGGCCATAGAATATGAGCATGATAAGCCACTATACTGTAGCAGTCAATGTGCAACCTAAAAAAAAAATAACAGCACCAAAAAGAAACAACAATAAAAGAAATACCCAAGCACCTAAACACCAGAAGAATAAAATAAATCAAAAGCCTAAACAGCAGAAGAATAAAAGAACTAAGAAGCCTAAACACCAGAAGAATAAAATAAATAAAAAGCCTAAACAGCACATTAATAAAAGAAACCAAACACCTAAACAATCCAAACATTTAATAAAAACAAGCTCTACAATTACATAACAATTAACTCAAAACAATAAACAGAAATACAAAACATAACAATTAATTAAATACAACCATTTGCCAAAAAATGCATTGACTGTCACTATATTTATCTATACCAGTGATTCTCAACCGGGGTTCCACGGAACCCTGGGGCTCTGTGGTGCAGTCCCAGGGGTTCCGCCTAGCCACCCCTGCAGTATCCTGGCTCCCCGGCTCCCCCTCACCCCGGCTCTCCCTGGCTGTCCTCCCGGCTCCCCCCCAGAGCCCGCTCACAGCCGCGCTCTAGCAGTGCGGCACTTCCGGTGCCTGCTGCTAGCGAGAGTGTGTGCAGTCCCCGCCACCCCCGCCTCCTGCCCCTAGCCTAGGGGGGATGTATGGGTGAATCAGGGGGGGAGGGGGATGTATGGGAGATGCAGGGGGTGATGTATGGGAGATGCAGGGGGGGTGATGTATGGGAGATGCAGGGTGGGGTGAAGTATGGGAGATGCAGGGGTGGGGGGTGAAGTATGGGAGATGCAGGGGGGGTGATGTATGGGAGATGCAGGGAGGGAGATGTATGGGAGATGCAGGGAGTGATGTATGGGAGATGCAGGGGGGGGTGATATGAGGAAGATGGTGGGGTGATATGAGGGTGATGGGAGATGTAGGGGGGTGATATGAGGGTGAAGGGAGATGCAGGGGGTGATGGGAGATGCAAGGGGGTGGGTATATGAGAGTGATGATGAAGGGTGCTGGGGGAGATATGAGGATGATGATGATGATGATGGTGATAATGATGATGATGAAGGGTGCTGGGGAGATATAATTATGATTTTTAAATATGTATTTGGGGGGGTGGTCTTTTAAAAATGTATTGAGGTGGTGGGGGTCTTTTTAATATGTATTGGCGGCGGTGGGCATTTTTATTATGTATTGCGGGGTGGGGTTACATGTATTTAGGGAGGTGGGGTTATTTGATATGTATTTTGTGGGGGGGTAATTTTGTGGGGGAAATTGACGGAAGGTATGGGCGAGTGAGAGGAGAGAGGGGCAGGGAGTGAGGAAAAGAGGGAGTAAGAGTGAGATGCAGGGGAGATAAATACATGCGAGGCGAGAGGGGGGAGAGTGAGTGAGACAGATGAGAAATACATGGGTAGAGGTTGGGACGCGGCCTAATATGTGTCAGCCAGATAGGGGTTCCCTGAGATTTTGCTAAATACTTCAAGGGTTCCTCCAAACAAAAAAGGTTGGGAATCACTGATCTATACCCTAAAGGGGCACAGATAAATACATTAGCAGTTAATGGTTCCCTGTGCTAGCTCCACCCCCCCCACCCTGTGTCGGTGCTGCCCCCGCCCCCCCCCCCCTGTCAGCACCCCATGTCGGCACCACGACCCCGCCCTGTCGGCAGCCTTGCAAGCCCTCCCCTTCGCACCTGGATTTCTCTCTCCCCCCCCCACTACCAAACTCATTCTCCCCCCTTCCCTCTCTTACACCCATCTCTTCTCTCTCTCCCCCATCCGCTATCACTCAATTACCCACTATCACTCAATCCCCTTTCCTCACACATTCCCCCCTCCTCCCCTGGCAACACACACAATTCCCCCCACTACCCATCATGGGCATCCGCAGGAGGGGGTAAGGGGGGGGCGCTTGCCCCCCCCCTGGATCCAGGGCCGCCAACAGCGGGGGACAGAGGGCACTGGCATGACAGGATTTAGCGCGCTCACAATGTGCAAGGAAGCGCGCGCGTCTCTGCAAAAAAAAACAAAACCTCCCTTGTCTCCTGATTGGCTGGCGCGTGTTGGCACGCTGGCAGGATTTTTTTTTTTTTTTGGCCCTTGCAAGCTCTATCTGAGCTTGCATAGCGAGGCCCGCCCTTTCCTGCATGGAGCAAGTCAGGTGAGTACTGCTCCATGCCACTCTCGCTTCCCCCTTGTCCTCCTGCTCTGATTCCCCCCCCCCCTGCTCCGATGCCCCCCGTTCCAAAATCTTCCCCCTGCTCTGGTCCCCCCCGTTCTGATTCCCCCCCCTGCTCCGGTCCCCCCTTCCCGTTCCGATTCCCCCCTGCTCTGGTCCCCCATTCCGATTCCCCCCTGCTCAGGTCCCCCCCCATTCCGATTCCCCCCTGCTCCGGTCCCCCCCCTGCTCCGGCCCCCCCATGCCGTTTCCCCCCCTGCTCCGATTCCCCCTTGTTGCGAGTGTCTGAGTTTGTGTCTGAGTGTGTGTGTCTGAGTGTGTGTGTGTGTGTCTGAGTGTGTGTCTGAGTGTGTGTGTCTGAGTGTGTGTGTCTGAGTGTGTGTGAGTGTGTGTGTGTGTGTGTGTGTGTGAGAGAGTGTGTGTGTGAGAGTGTGTATGTGAGTGTGTGTGAGATCAGGGGGGGAGGGAATGAATGTGAGGAGGGCGGATTCAGGGAGTGGGTTTGAATCAGAGGGGAATAATTGATGGAGGGGGGAGAGTGAGGAGACAGGGGGTGTAATAGAGGAAGTGAGGAAGAGAGGGGTGAGGGGGGAGAGTGAATCAAGAAGAGAGGGGGTAAGAAAGAGATGGGGCTACACCTTGGGACTATCTGCATTAGAGTGGCACCAGACAAGGTGAGTGTGTGTGTGTGTGTGTGTGTGTGTGTGTGTGTGTGTGTGTGTGTGTGTGTGTGTGTCTGAGAGTGAGAGAGAGTGTCTGAGAGTGAGAGAGAGAGAGTCTGAGAGTGAGAGAGAGAGTCTGAGAGTGAGAGAGGGATTCTGAAGGGGAGGGAGTCTGAGGGGGAGACTGAGAGAGTCTGAGGGGGAGAGAGTCTGAGGGAGAGAGAGTCTGAGGGGGAGAGAGTGTGAGGGGGAGAAAGTCTGAGAGAGTCTGAGGGGGAGAGAGTTTGAGGGGGAGAGAGTCTGAGAGAGTCTGAGGGGGAGAGAGTCTGAAGGGGAGAGAGTCTGAAGGGGAGAGAGGCTGAGAGAGTCTGAGGGGGAGAGAGTGTCTGAGGGGGGGAAGTCTGAGAGGGAAAGTCTGAGAGGGAGAGTCTGAGAGAGTCTGAGAGAGTCTGAGAGGGAGAGTCTGAGAGAGTCTGAGAGAGTCTGAGAGAGTCTGAGAGAGTCTGAGAGAGTCTGAGAGGGAGAGTCTGAGAGAGTCTGAGAGGGAGAGTCTGGTCTGAGAGGGAGAGTCTGAGAGAGTCTGAGAGGGAGAGTCTGAGAGAGAGAGTCTGAGAGAGAGAATCTGAGAGGGAGAGTCTGAGGGGGAGAGAGTGTCTGAGGGGGGGGGGAGGGAGTCTGAGAGAGTCTGAGAGGGAGAGTCTGAGAGGGAGAGTCTGAGAGGGAGAGTCTGAGAGGGAGAGTCTGAGAGAGTCTGAGAGGGAGAGTCTGAGGGGGAGAGAGTGTCTGGGGGGGGGGGGAGTCTGAGAGGGAGAGTCTGAGAGGGAGAGTCTGAGAGGGAGAGTCTGAGAGGGAGAGTATGAGGGGGAGAGAGTGTCTGAGGGGGAGAGAGTGTCTGAGGGGGGGGGGGAGTCTGAGAGAGTCTGAGAGGGAGAGTCTAAGAGGGAGGGTGTGTGTGTTTGTGTCTGTCTGTCTGTGAATGAATACAGACACCAACCCACAGTCAGTCAGTCACCCACCCAAGTGTCAGTCAGTCACCCAAGTGTCAGTCACACACGAGTCAGTCAGTCACCCACCCAAGTGTCAGTCACCCACCCCGTCACCCACACACACCCCACACCCACTCTCTCTCTGTCTAGTTAAAATTATGCCCCCCCTGAAAACATTTCTGCGGACGCCCATGCTACCCATACAATTTCCCCTCCCACACTGCCCACACAACCTCACCCCCCATATACAAATAATACCCCCTCCCAATACAAAACTACCCACCCAAGTACAGACACAACTACCCCCCAAATGCAGACACCACTATACCTACCCACAGAGGTACCCCCCACCAGATAACAGATATTTACCAACCCCCCCCCACACATACCACCCCCCACCCTCACACATACACTTACCAACCATCCCCACACACACACAACCCCCCCCCCCACACATACACTTACCACCCACACAAATACATTTACCATCCCCACTAAAAAGGTGGCAAAGAGACCTGTGGGGGTGGACAAAAATATGAAATACTTAGGACCCAAATACAACAGATGAAACAGATTGCTCTCCTATATATTTACCGCCCCAACCTCCACAAATACACTTACTACCACCCACAGGCCCTCAAATACACTTACTACACCCCCCACAACCACACTTACCACCCCCAACCCCCACAAATACACTTACTACTCCCCCCACATCTCCACAAATACACTTACTACCACCCCCTTACAAATACACTTACTACCACCCCCTTACAAATACACTTACCACTCCCACCCTCACAAATACATTACCACCCCCTACCTCAACAAATACACTTACTCTCCACCCCCACAAATACATTTACCATCCCCCACCCCCTCTCCCCCCACAAATACACTTACCAACCCCACCCTCACACATACACTTACCATCCCCACCCCCACACATACACTTACCACCCACAAAAATATATTTATCACCCCCACCAATACATTTACCGCTCCAACCTCCACAAATACACTTACTACCACCCTACACCCCCACAAATACACTTACTACCACTCTACACCCCCACAAATACACTTACTACCACCCACAGTCCCTCAAATACACTTACTACACCCCCACAAACACACTTACCACCCCCAACTCCTACAAATACACACTACTGCCCCCACATCTCCACAAATACACTTACTACCACCCCCATACAAATACACTTACCACTCCCACCCTCACAAATACATTACCACCCCTACCTCAACAAATACACTTACTCTCCACCCCCACAAATACATTTACCATCCCCCACCCTCTCTCCCCCCACAAATACACTTACCATCCCCACACAAATACTCTGACCACCCCCCACACTCACACATACACATACAATCCCCACCCCACACATACACTTAGCACCACACACACACACACACACACACACACACACACACACACACACACACACACACACACACACACACACACACACACACACACACTTATCACCCACAAAAATACATTTACCACCCCCACCAATACATATACCGCCCCAACCTCCACAAATACACCTACTACCACCCTACACCACCCACAAATACACTTACTACCACCCTACACCCCCACAAATACACTTACTACCACCCACAGGCCCTCAAATACACTTACTACACCCCCACAAACACACTTACCACCCCCAACCCCCACAAATACACTTACTACTGCCCCCACATCTCCACAAATACTCTTACTACCACCCCCTTACAAATACACTTACCACTCCCACCCTCGCAAATACATTAACACCCCTACCTCAACAAATACACTTACTCTCCACCCCCACAAATACATTTACCATCCCCCACCCCCTCTCCCCCTACAAATACACTTACCATCCCCCACAAATACTCTTACCACCCCCAATACACTTACCAACCCCCCTTGCCACAAATACACTTACCTCTGGTTGCCGTCACCGCCGGGCCTTGACTCTCCCCAGCTGCTGCTGCCTCATCCCATCCCATGCCATCCCATGCCGGGCCTCTCCTGTTGGTGCACGTGGCGTGTAAAGAGGAGGCAGCATCTGAGGAGAGCCGGGGCCCGGCAATGACAACCAGAGGCCTGGGCCCAGCAGCTGCCTTGTCCCACGCCGGTCCTCTCTCTCTCCAAAAGCTGGGTACACCCGGATGTCAGGCTCAGTTTCTGGCACACAGCGTTCTGGGGAGAGCCGAGAGCCGGGGCCCGTCAGGCGGCATCCAGAGGCCCGGTCACCTGGCACCTGGATACAGCGGTCTCTGGCCGGGCCCAACCTCCAGCACTGGCCTGCTGGGCCCCCACAGCCACCGTGTCCCGGCTCTCCCCCCTTGTTGGCAGCCATGGCTATCACAGTATAAGAATGAAATGTCAAATTATTAATTTCTTTTTTTATTTTTCCAAAATATCCTGGGGAAAAAATAATCTTGGTTAAAAAGAGAATATATCCTGTTTTCTGACATTACTATTTGGACTAATGATAAAAATAAAGAATAGCTGAGGTCTGCAGGCAAATCAAAGGGATGCATCTCACACCTAAGCAAAGCTTGTTTTACTTTCTATTTGAAATATATTAACTAAATAAACGTAACTATCTCTAATTTGAATTCTTGAGGAGGTGTTTAACAAATACATGTAAAGTTGTAGTCACACTTAACTGCTACAAGATAAATGACTATAAATGACCATAATGTATTCTCCTCAACTCTTTGCATGTGACTTTCCGTGCCATACTGTATGCAATCTCGTACCTTATTAAATAGTATCTGAATATCTAATTTAGTGACTTTGGTTTATTTGCATACTAAATTTGCATATCTCATGGAATTTCACAGCCACAAGCAAATTCTGTTATAAAATGTTGTTTTCTCGTGCTTTGGACCTGTTTAATGATTACTCTAAATACATTTTTGTACACCACAGAAATGTCATACCAGTTTACTGAATAGGCCCCTATATATTAAAGTCATTTTATTTTGGATCAAAAATTCGTCATTTTCACCTTGCTTCAATGTATGAAAATACGTTGTTCCAATTTCTACCAGTGCGCACCAGTTTGTGAATTGAGGAGTGCCAGTAGAAAGAGTTTGTGCACATTTTGTGGGTGAAAATGGCCACAACATTTTCTTTAGAATCTCAAAAGAACCCCATAATCATGCACTCAAATGCCAAACATTGTTATTATGTCACCAATAGCCCTGAGATTGTAATCCTAATATAAGACACTGTAGCTACAAAGAAAGGCTGTTTGTTTAAGTGTATAGTTATGCATTCCGTATGTGTGCCCACTTGAGATGGGGCATTATTGATGCTACAGTATGTTGGAAATTGCCAATCTAACTAATACTAAGGGGAACAAGCACAAGTAGCTCCCCGGCGTAGGAGTGAGAACTACCTGGGGAAGAAGCACAGAGTAACTTTATGATTTACCACCATTTAATATGTCTAATGGGAAGTCTGTCCTTGTATGGCAAGCCTTATAAAAAGATGTTGAACAAAGTTATTTTTGTACTACAAAAGTTGCTGGCACCCATCCTTGCTCTCTCTGCATATCCACGTCCAGCCTGCACCGACCCAACATCCTAAACAGGTATGAGAGACGGAGCACTGCCATGTATAGACAGTAGTCAATTCTATGTAAACTCCTTTAAAGCCGGGCATGGAAGGTTACAATAGCATTTAGCACATGGACACGTTAATAAGTAAATAACAAAAGAGGTTGAACAGTTAATGAAAGAATCTATTTAATATTTCCTAACTGAAACCGGATGTGAAAAATATGACCTTGTTGGTATAGGTACACAGTGTACAGTGTCCACATTTATAGTCCCCCTGGGGGGGTTTAACTAACCATGTAATATTCCTAGAACAGTTACTGCTTTGGTGTGGTGAGAATATTACTTGGGTTCCAACTTTGTGGGAGTAAAAACGTTCAGTAACTTCTGGTGAATGAATATTACATTGTTCCTTAGTATCACACATTCTTTTGTGATTGTCTGCAAAATTGCATAAACAAAGGATGCCACGACTAATAAGAAAGTAATGCATTTATAGTTGTGTTTATTCTAAAGAGTTGTATGTAACATTATTATATCTCTCTAGATAGTAAGGTCCAAAAATGGTATTGCTTTAACATAAAAGGATAAAGTAAATTTAAAGCCTCCACATTTCTCATTTAACCAGAGATTAAATTACATCAATTATTTTGTAGTTACCCTTCCACAGCGGTATGACGTAATCAATATATCTTTTTTTTTTTTTAAAGGCTATTTTCCTATGGAAGGGATTACATTTGTCAATCATAAGCTATCTCAAGAGATCCTACAAAGCGATTATTTATATTAGGGGCCATAGAGTATCCAAAAGCTACTACTCCCTTAGTTTTTAGGTAATGTTCTCTAAATGTAAAAATAATATTACTCCAAACTATATCAGAGAAAGGAACAATAAATGAACTCGGGGGTAAATAAGTGTTATCTAAAAAGATTTTATCTCATATAGTGAGAACTTCTTTATGTGGGATATTAGTGTATAGGGACTCTATGTCCAATGTACGTGAAAAAAATTACTACTCGGTTATCTACAGCAGGGGTGCGCAAACTTGGGGGGCATGAGATTTTCGGAGGAAAGGTGCGGCAGTTAGTCCCGTGCTCTCCCCCAAGGCATTTAAAGTAAATGCCTTTGTAACCTCCTACCTGGTCTTCGGGCGAGGCGTCGCCATGGTAACCACGCACCAAATGACGTCATGGGGGGGTCACATGACCCCACAACATAATTTGACGCTGGATCAGGGGGAGGAGAGCAGGCAGGGGGGCGCAGGGAGAACATTTTGCGCACCCCTGATCTACAGTATAAACAGAGGAGAGAAAAATATTTTTTTTGTAGCACACTAAATGAAGAAAATCTGTATAGTAGGAATAATGTTGTCTTAAAATATAACTTTTAATATATTTTCTTAAACAAATTATGTCAGCATGATAAGAGTACATACTGTAAAGAACAAACCGTGTGTTATTACCATCTCAAAAATGAATTTGCAAAAGATGTGCAGTATTTGCATACCACAATAGGTTAGAGAATGGTATTAAACACAAAATAATTATTAATCATGAAAATAATATTTTTTTTTAAATAGACCCAGTCCTTGCAAAAATAACAACAGACTGTTAGTTTAAACAGAGCTCTAAATAATTGTAAATGTTAATTGTGATGGAAAGGGGCCCGAGGACCAGCATAATAAAGATTTGTGTTGCTCATCAGGTCTCAAACTTGTGTATTTGTAACCATTTTATATATGTGACATGCTGGATTGCACTGTAAAGATATACAGTACAGTAAAGCATCCCAAGGTCACTGGACATGCGAGGCTGAGAAGCCCTTTGTGCAGCCCGCATGTCCAGAGAACTGGCTAAAGCTGCGATTATAGTGAGGACGACGGCGCGTGCGATTTTGCGCGCTGTTCGAACAAAGTGCAGCAGCGATACGGGCCAGCCATAGTGCGCACAATTGTAAGCGCGATGAAGAATGACCGCACTGCAGATTTTTCAAAAGACAAGTATTTTTGTCTTTTCGTGCGGCGGCCGAGTCACGTGAGCGGTTCTGCCAATGAGGACGAACCAGCCGGGTGACGCGTCTGCCACGCCTCTCAATCTGAGTGCACAGATCGCTCAGGCGACAGGCGCGCATGACCCCATGTGCTCCGTCGCTCGCGCGTTGTGCCTACTATAATCTTAGCCTTAAAGGTGAAGAGAGAGGAATATATCAAGAAAAGACAAGTGATGAGGGTCCCTATGAATAGCGCCCTAATTCTGACTGAATATAAACTATTACCTCTCATTATGAGGCACAAAAAGCAGAGCAGCAGAAGACGGAGTATGCTGGCGGGGCACAACGCGGTCATCACTCAAGTCGCTGGTTGGTCGGCACTCCAAGCCTGTTGTATGATGTCAGCGATTGCAAGTGCCAACGCACGTGAAACGTGCCAAGGCATTCTTCTTTCTCGGCAAACTCGAAGTGGTCACAGGGTAGGCTCTTTAAAGCGTTCTTTTGCTACAGCAACCTCGGATATCCATATTACGGTAGCAGGCTTAGCGCCTCCTAGGGGGCGCTGAAGATGGAGAGGTTGTATGGTATGTACTATTGACATGATTATAGTACACTATGATTAAGTTAGTAAAATGCACTCAAATGTGTAATACAGTAAAAACAAAACAGTACCTCTTTGTCATAGCCGTTATTTATTGGATATAACAATAGTCATTTTTGGTGGTACTGCTGTGTTTGGTGGCATAATGGCATAGTACTCATACGGTTTGATGACACAAAGAATATTCAACAGTGATGGATCAAAATGTAATTGTAAGGAATCGGGGGCCACGTCCCTTGCGGCGTGACCCCTCCTTACCCACTACCAGTACTGCAGCGGCTGCTGCCCCTGCCCCCCGTCGCTACCCATGCCGCCGCCCAGTGCATACCTTGAACTCTGCCGTCGCCATCTTGGATTCTGGCACTGGTGTTACAGACCCTCAGCTGGGCTCTACTATTTCCTGGTCTCTCAGCCACTCACGAGCAGCTCCTCGACACGCCTCCGCCATGCCCCTCGTCCGGATTGGTCACTGTCGCTTTAAATAACCGGCAGTGACTTCACTTCCTTGCTCTGCATAGCTCCTTGCTTCCTGTGTAGCCTGGAAACTGTGTCGTGCTCCTGTTTGTCTTTTCTCCTACAGATTTGAACCGGCTTGTCTGACTTACCCCTCTGGCTCCCGACTTCAGCTTACCCATCACGATTCTTACCTCTCAGCCCCTGGGACACGGAAACGGATTTAAACTATGGAACTCTCTATACTCCTGAACTCGGCAAGTACAACGACTATTCTAAATCTTAACCCAGGCCTGGCCACGCTACAACCACATCCCGGACCCACTCCCTCTGCTGTCGGTGTGTATATTCAACATCCCACCTCAGTACAGGGGACTGGCCTGGTCTATGGGCTGCACAGCGTGACAGTAATAGAGAAAAAACAATACTTGGAACTTTGCTAGTGACCATATGCCTGGGAATAAATGATGAACTCAAAGGTCTTTATGTGACTATACAGTTCCTTATTGTTGGTAAAATGTAATTATAATTGACAAATCAATAAGCGTAAAGGATATGAAATTGGATCCATATTGATAAGGAACGGGCCCCAAAAGTTTACCAGACAATGGACTGATAGTTGGATAAAGGGTGAGAAGATGAAGCCCTCATTTAGGCCATTTGGGCTAAGGGTTCTGAGTATGTACAGTAAATCCACCTTGATCCACCTTGATCCACCTTAGAAGCTCTTGATCCCAATCGCCTTTTCATCTGTCCTGACATACTGTGTCAATGCCTGTAAATTTGAGTACCGTTGCATTTCCCCCATGTTTTTCGTTGATATGTCTTGAGATGAGGGCCTCAATTTTATTTCCAATTACTCGACGATTCTTCTCCTGAACTGATGACACGTTTTCCCCACATAAGTTTTGCCGCAGATGCAGATAGCTTAGTATATAACACCTTTCGGGAGACATTTGATAGTGTCTGATGGTGCAGTTCCTTTTAGCATCCCAGCTGGGGATAGTTTTAGATGGTGACATACGGACATGCCCTGCACCCATGACACTTAAAGTTTACAAACCGTTTTACTAGAGCCTAGCCAAGTTGTTTTGGTACCTTCCTCAAAATTGCTGTGTATCAACCTATCTTTTAGACTCTCTAGCTCTCCTACTCTCCTACTAACCACTTTAGGTATTTGTGGCAGTGTTTTTGTAAGATCATCATCTTCTGGGCTATCTACATGTTTTAAAATGTCGATCACATGATTTGAGTCTCCAACATGATTCTTGAGATGCAACTCATAGTAACAAAAAGTTATCAGTATATTTGGGATCTAACAGGGAACCAAGTAGTGGAATAATAGGACATCCTGTAGTAGAAATATAAGCTTATACACCCTAGGTACACTGTAAAAAAAAAGAGATCATAGGAAAAGGTACTGTCATACAAGATCATTCTTGCTTTGAAATCCATCCTTGTTAATAACCCTCATTAAGTATCTCTGTTATTATAGTTTCAACCCCCAGTGTAGGATCTTGTCTAAGAAGTTGATAAAATGACGTATTCCCCAATTGTCGTTCACATTCTGAAATAGCATTTAAAATGACTAAATAAACTCCTTTATCTCCTTTTAAATAGTAATAGGCAATAGCTAGCCATATGTTCTGCTTTAGTAATATTATTACATTTACCATATGTAGTATGTTGATGTTTATAAATATATATATATATATACACAATATGAGAACACAAAGTATACCGCATCAACACAATCCGTAACTGTTGCCCAAAGATTGTCCTAGGTATATGATAAAGTATCAATAGACAGTGGTGCTCAAGGATAATAAATGTATAACGCAACAAAAAAGTATCCTTATAATGAAGCACACGGGCATACCATGAATATAATTATAAATGCAAAATTTCTTAGTATAAAGATAAAAACAAGGGGAGACAAATATAAAAGAGGAGGGGGACTCGCAACTGACAATACATATATACTGCACCGACACACTTTATTCGAGCAAATACCCAGAATGTACCTGGCAGATACCTGGAATGCGCCGCTCCTCACCTCTGACAAGCCCCGTTGCGTTTGCCTTCCCAGCCTGGGTTCATGCCTGGCTGACGGGCGGCTGATCTGTTAAATGATAATGATTAGGATTTAATAGGCTGCAATGCTTCGCGTGTCTACCAGATGGCATAAATTCATGAATTGTAATGCAGTATATATATATATACTGTGCAGTATTGCAGCCAGCGGGAATAAAATGCTTCAATCCCTGCTTGGAAAATACCTCAATGCACTCGGGCAGAAAACAGTCACAAACCTCAATACACCCGGGTATACCCGAATTCGTGGGACTAGCCGAGCTCGAATAAAGTGTGTCGCCAGTGTACCATGAGGCAAAGGCACATAAATTGGTCAAGGAAATCACCAATGACTGATATCATAAACAGCCAAAATGTATGCGAACCCCAAAATTGGTAGCTCTATGAAAGGCACTATTCTGTATAGTTATACAAACTGCAGACTTGTGTACTAGGAATAGAGATATGCCTGTGGTATAGCAGTAGATATTAATAAAGACAATGTTGCCTAGAATAATGTCAAATGGATGCCATAAGAGCTTGTATCACAGTAATGGAGAATATTGATACATCACCAAAATAGTGTAAATATTGTGACCAAAATACGAGCTGCAAAAGCCTCCTGTGCTGGAAAAAGGCAGCGGTCCCCCTCCACAGACTCCCACTCCAACGCGTTTTGACTAAACGGCTCCCCGAAGAAGACCGTTTAGTCGAAACGCGTTGGAGTCTGTGGAGGGGGACCGCTGCCTTTTTCCAGCACAGGAGGCTTTTGCAGCTCGTATTTTGGTCACAATATTTACACTATTTTGGTGATGTATCAATATTCTCCATTACTGTGATACATGCTTTGATGGCATCCATTTGACATTATTCTAGGCAACATTGTCTTTATTAATATCTACTGCTATACCACAGGCATATCTCTATTCCTAGTACACAAGTCTGCAGTTTGTGTTACTAACACCTCCTCCTCTATCGATCTCTCTGTGGGGGTACCCCAGTGCTCTTTCCTAGGACCTCTTCTCTTTTCTCGGTACACACTTTCTCTAGGTTACCCAGTCACATCTCTTGGGTTTAAATATCACCTCTATGCTGATGACACACAAATGTACTTTTTAACCCCTGACCTTACACCTGCTGTACAGACCAAATTTTCTGAATGTCTCTCTGTGATATCATCCTGGATGGCCCTCCACCAACTTAAACTTATCATGGCAAAAATAGAGCTCCTTATACTTCCTCCCAAGCCTGGCCCTACTGCCTCCTTCCACATTACTGTTGGAAGTACTATCATTCACACAGTAGCCCAAGCACGCGGCCTTGGGGTCACACTCGACTCCTTTCTCACATTCTCCTCTCACATTCAAAACATATCTAAAACCTGTCACTTTTTCCTCCGCAATATTACAAAGATACGCCCTTTCCTCGGCTGCTCGACTGCTAAAACTCTGACTCAGGCCCTCATTCTCTCCTGCCTCGATTACTGTAACCTCCTGCTGTCCAGCATTCCTGCCTCTCACCTGTCTCCCTTACAATCTATCCTAAACGCTGCTGCCAGAATCACTCTACTCTTTCCTAAATCTGTCTCAGCGTCTTCCCTGCTGAAATCCCTCTCCTGGCTTCCTATCAAATCCTGCATCTTGAACTCAATTCTCCTCCTCACTTTTAAAGCTTTACACTCTTCTGCCCCTGCTTACATCTCAGCCCTAATTTCTCGCTATGCACCACCCCGACTCATGCATTCTGCTCAAGGATGTCTTCTCTCTACCCCCTTTGTATCTAAAGCCCTCTCCCGCCTTAAATACTTCTCACTGACTGCGCCCTTCCCCTCAATACCCGACTAGCACCCTCTCTACCCACCTTTAACACCCACCTTAAGACATACTTGCTTAAAGAAGCATATGACTAGCACCGTGGTTAATACTATACACGATACATAAAGTTTGTCCCCCTGCAGATGCACTTACCAGAATGCCCTCATACTGTCTCTGTACATTCTTCCTACCTGCCAATTAGATTGTAAACTCTTCGGAAAAGGGACTCCTCTTCCTAAATGTTACTTTATGTTTGAGGCACGTATTCTCATGATCTGTTATTTGTATTATTTGTTATTTATATGATTGTCACATGTGAAGCGCTATGTACATTAATTGCGCTATATAAATTAAGACATACATACATACAAATATGGCTAATAGCACGTTTGCCCATTTGTTTTCAAAACAAAATACACAATTAGATAACATATAATAACAGTATAATACATTACACAGTAGACAATAAACCCATTGCTTGTCACAATGGGGGGCAAGGATTACCACAATGGGAATGAATGAGCAACATAAAAAAGCATCCAAAAAAAAAATACATTACAATTAAATAAAAATAAACATTTGCCAAAAATGCAATGATTGTCAATGTGGTTATCTATACCATGAATGTGGCATAGATAAACACATTGCCAGTCAAAGGGCTTTCTCAAAAAAATACACAATTAAATAAAATACAATCAATGTGTTTCTTACCTTTGCTGGGATGAAGATTTATCCTCATTCAACTGCGGCACCAACTCTTGCCCCACGACGCAATTGATCCTCATAAACATGATGTGAAGAACTCCATGATCTTCTTTATTTTCTGCATCTCTTCGTTCTTGTGTTTAACAGGTCCAGGCGATCTTGATCCGGCACCTTCTTGGGGTCAAATGAGAGGCCTATATAAGGCCTGTGACATCACATTTGACTGACAAATGGAACATCCAACAATTGGATTGTTGGATGTACCATGTGACAGCTTCCATTTTTATAAAGATGTGACGTCACCAAAAAGTGCAGGAAGCATCCAATAAGGTAGCATGCCACCCTCCCTTTTTGGTAATATCACATCACTCCAAAAAGAAAAGGCATCACATTGGTGAATGTACAATCAGATTGGTGGATGTACCATGTGATGGCTTACATTTTTTTGCTGGCTTACATTTGTTTGCTGAAGTGACGTCATCTTAAAGGGAGGGAAACATACAGTATGCTACCTGATTGTCTGGCTTCCTTCCCTTTAAGGTAATATCATATAATTGAAAAAAAAGGAAGCCATCACATACGCCGGGTACCGGGTATTTCCGGGTACTCGGTACATCACTATTATATACAGAAAGTGAACTACCTTGAAAAATGAAAACGAGGAATACTTGAATAAAATGAAAGAGGATTTACAAAATAACAATAATAAAGTAACTACCATTATAAGAGCATATGAACAAGACTCTATATTGTATGATTGGACATACACTGGCGACACACTTTATTCGAGCTCGGCTAGTCCCACGAATTCGGGTATACCCAGGTGTATTGAGGTTTGTGACTGTTTTCTGCCCGAGTGCATTGAGGTATATTCCAGGCAGGGATTGAAGCATTTTATTCCCGCTGGCTGCAATACTGCACAGTATATATATATATATATATACTGCATTACAATTCATGAATTTATGCCATCTGGTAGACACACGAAGCATTGCAGCCTATTAAATCCTAATCATTATCATTTAACAGATCAGCCGCCCGTCAGCCAGGCATGAACCCAGGCTGGGAAGGCAAACGCAACGGGGCTTGTCAGAGGTGAGGAGCGGCGCATTCCAGGTATCTGCCAGGTACATACTGGGTATTTGCTCGAATAAAGTGTGCCGGTGCAGTACAGTATAATAAAGATTGAAATCATTATCATCCTGGCCCGGGGTGGAAAATTAGTGCATCTAGCCAGAGCCACCGACTGATTTCATGGGGCCTAGGACTAGATTTTAGACCAGGGCCCCCCACGTGTCAGCGGCCTTGCGAGCTCCTGCCGTTCACACCCTTGTGAGCCACCTCCTCTATTTTCCCCTCTAAACGTGTATTTTCCCCATCCCCCCACCTCCTTCTTCCACCCCCTCTATGCTATCAATTAATTACCCCCCTTTCATTCAATCTTGCTCCCTCAATCTCCCCCACAATAATTACCCCCACTCCCACACGCACAAAATGCAACACACACAAAATGCAACACATACAGAGGCGACCAACTTTATTCTAACTCGGCTAGTTCCGCGAATTTCAGAATATCCCGGTGATGTTCGGTTTTGTGTCGTTTTCGCCCGGAGTGTATTGCGTTATTTTCCCGGCTGTGATTTAAGCATTTTATTCCCGCTGTCTGCAATACTGCAATGCCGTGTAAAAACGCATGGGGGCGTTTGCGAGCTGTTGTCTTTGAAGCCGTCCCCTATAACCCCTAACATACAGTACTGTACACATACAGTACTGTATATGCACATCAATGATACTATGGGCCGGCGGGGGCGAGATGTGTAGGCAGCAGAGAGAGATCCGCTGCTCTCTCTGCGCAAACATCGGCACATTAAAAATTATTTAAAATACATTTTTATTCATAGTGTAGATGTGCAGGGGGTCTCCGGAGCTGAACCGCGTTGGTTTCAGGTCCGGGGACCCTCTGCTTCCCGAGATACAGGCCCTTTATGAGGTGCCGGTATCCCTCTGCATTTAAAGGTTCCGATCACGTAACCGCGGCCTGTAAACCAAGCAGAGGGATACCGGCACCCCCTAAAGGGGCCTGTATCACGGGGAGCAGGGGGCCCTGGACCTAAAACCACAGCAGTTCAGCTCCGGAGACCCTCTGCACATCTACAGTATGAATAAAACACATATATAAATAAACACTCATTCCTTACCTTTGCGGCTATGTGCTATGGTAGCGAAGCAGCATTTCTGTATTTTTAATAATATTGTACAGTGAGCAGGGGGTTCCCTGAGCCAGAAATCAAAGCTCAGGGGACCCCCTGCTCCTGCACAATATTATTAAAATACAGAAATGCTGCTTGATTACCATAGCTGATAACCGCTAAGGCAATGAAGGGGTTAACCCACCGTGCCCGCTTTATTGTGGGTAGCGGGGGTGGGTGAAGGGGGTATTTGGCCCTTGGTGTGAGTTTAGGACTTGCGGGGGGGGGGGTTTGCGGGTGCACTTAACCCCTTCACGACCATAGCAGTTAATACCGCTACGGTCATGAAGGGGTTAACCCCTCCCGATACCCCCCCGCAAGCCCTAAACAACCACCATTGGGGCTAATACCCCCTTCACCCACCCCCGCTACCCACAATAAATAAAATTCACACACAGCAGCCGCCCAATAAATAAATAAATAAATCTAAATAAATAAATAAATAAATAAATGAATATAAATAAATACATTTAAAATACATTTTTATTCATAGTGTAGATGTGCAGGGGGTCTCCGGAGCTGAACCGCATTGGTTTCAGGTCTGGGGACCCCCTGCTCCCCGAGATACAGCCCCCTTTATGAGGTGCCGGTATCTCTCTGCATTTCAAGGTCCCGATCACGTGACCGCGGCCTGTAAACCAAGCAGAGGGATACCGGCACCCCCTAAAGGGGCCTGTATCTCGGGGAGCAGGGTGGCCCCGGACCTAAAACCACAGCGGTTCAGCTCCGGAGACCCTCTGCATATCTACAGTATAAATAAAACACACACATCGATAAAGAATCATTCCTTACCTTTGCGGCTATGTGCTATGGTAATGAAGCAGCATTTCTGTATTTTAATAATATTGTACAGTGAGCAGGGGGTTCCTTGAGCCAGAAATCAAAGCTCAGGGGGCCCCCTGCTCCTGCACAATATTATTAAAATACAGAAATGCTGCTTCATTACCATAGCTGATAGCCGCTAAGGCAATGAAGGGTTAAGGCAGAATAGCATGTTTATTGGGGACATTTGCCCCCAATAAACATTGCAATAAACAACATACAGTACACCCCCTGTGTATTTAAAATACATAAACAATAAATACATTAAATACATATTTTTAATGTGTGTGTTAAACCTCCATGCCTTGACTGTAATCTGTGTAAGGCCCCCTCCCCCTCCCCCTATTGTGTCGGTTAAATCTCCCTGCCTGTGTTTCTGTGAGTGCAGTGTATGTAAATGTGGGGAGGGGGATCCCATGTAAATATAATGCAGTGCCTCACTGCCAATGGCCCACCCCGTGAGGCCTAACCACACCCACACCCACTACCCACTACCCACCTGCCCATGGCCCCTCCGCCAATACACAGCCCCACAATAAGCATCATTATATTTATTAAATACATTACACACCCCCTGTGCCCCCCCATAAATACAAGATTTATCCTTTTACAAACAGGGTTCATAACGCAGCCCCACGTGAGTCCCCGGTGGGCTGGCGGGGCATCTGACAGACCTACAGGGTACCAGCAGCCCTTTTCAAACAGGTTCTGGAGGCCTGATGGTGGGTCCCGCCAGCACCATGGCCCCCAGGTGGTCTCCTTGGGTCACCGTGGGCCACAATTGGGTCCCCACGGTAGGCCTGCAGATGTCTGGGAGCCCCGGGTCAGACCCACAGGTGTCTGCGGGGCCTCGGGTGGTTCCCACGGGGGTCTGGGGAACTCACGAGTGCTCACTACGGGTCCGCGGTGCCCCCACAGAAGTGGGACCACACATCATCATCCCCGCAGACTACGGGTCGGCGGTGCCCCCACAGAAGTGGGACCACACATCTTCATCCCCGCAGACTACGGGTCGGCGGTGCCCCCAGAGATGTGATTCCACCGCTTCATCCCCGCATGTGTCACTCGTGGAACCACCAGCCTGATACCCGTGGGATACCCGAGGAGATCCACAGGTGGTCTCCAGAGGTCCCACACAGAACCACGGAACAAACCCTGAATGTAAAAAAAATAAACCTGGCCTATACATTCAATACATACACCCCCCCCCCCAACACCTACAGTACAATAATGTGCAAAATAACTATTATCCAGATATGGATAATAGATTAATTGCCCATTATTAAAAACATTAACTAGCATATTCAAATAAATAAAGTACTACTGACCTCATCAATAAGAAGTCTCCGTCGCCAGCGACATCCTTGTCTTGCTCACAAAATACATAGCAAATACAAAGCCAATACATTGCAAGTACATTCAGATATCAATTAACCCCTTAAACACCTTATCAGATAATAACCGCAAAGGTAATTAAGGGGTTAAGCCACACTGGCCCGATACCCACCCTTCACCCATGAATTTGTACATTGGCTTCATCATGCAAATATATATACAGTATAAAGTATATATATATATATATATATATATATATATATATATATATATATATATATATATATATATATATATATATATATATATATATATATATATACGAAAGAGAGACGGTTGCATGAATACAAATTTATGCAACTGTTCGGGACACTTAGCAGTGGCCTAAACAGAGATCGAAATTTTATGAGTCATTACTGACACTAGCGAACTCTCTTCCCATGAGCGCTAAAGGCCATGTATGTACATACTGTGCTATATGTATGCACACACAGCTGTCTCTCACACATACTAATACTCCTTATTTTTCCATCCCTATACACAAATAGGGACCACATAGTATCCACACACACTTTTAGTTGTGCTACAAACTCTCACATTTCCACACCCACCCACACCATTCATATCCCCTCTCACTCCACACACACCTAGTGTAGAGCACTGTTTATACTGTGGGCTCTCCATTCATTTTTATTCACACTGATACACATACACACTCTTTCTTCACTTGCTTTCAGTTACCCTTTGACACCACCAGCCTTAAATCTCATCCACACCGGGGGAAGGACCAACACAGATAACATTCCAAGAGACACTGTTTTTACGTAATCCTTGCTTCATTCATTGTAACATCGCCGGAAGAAGAGATCAGTGTATCTCGAAAGCTCGCACAAATAAAAGCATTTCGTTAGCCACAGAACGGTATCATCTATTTATTTTTTGATTATTGAAGCTCGGCTAACACGGTACTGATACCTCTACATATATATATATATATATATATATATATATATATATATATATATATATATATATACAGTATATACACACACATGATGAACCAATATAAAAATAAATGTAGAAGGGTTATCAAAACCATACTGTACTACAAATAACACTTCTCCATACAGACACACTACATTACAATGAATTTCCTTTAATAATCCTAACTGATCTTACAATCTAAATCATCAAATGCCAATGAAAAACCTCACATTCCAATCAATACATTGCATTTACATTGTATAAATGATGCATAAAATCTATGCACCATATACATTCTGCAAATGAATGTTAACAATATCATTGCAAGCAAAATACAAATACCTCCAAACAAGTAAACTATTTTAACCAATCAAGTAAACAAAAATCAATTAGCAATCATTATTTACATCCCTAAACAATTGACAGTCCATCCCGAACAATGAAACAATTAACTAATTCACGCCTGGAGCAGAACAATTTAGCATGTGAAAAAATATAAGTACCTACCAGGCTACAAAATTTAAAACCAAGGCTAACCCTGAACACCATACAATATCAACAATTACATCTATCTAATTTTAAAATACTTTAAACACACATTAAAGCATAGCAGCATAGCAAATTAATTTAAAACACATCAAATCAAGCTTTTAAAACAACATCATTTCTTACCCTGTATGTATTTATCTCTCTAGACATATATACATACATACATACATACAGTGGCAAGAAATGATATACCACAAATAAATAAATACACATGTTAAAAAAACTTTTAAAAAAATTAACAAGTTAAATAAAATACATTTCTTTAGTTCACTTACCATTACTTGGCCCCACCGACTCCCGTTGCGCAGCTTACTCACGAACCAATCCACCAGGCACAGGAACCCATAAAATAAAAAACCATAAAAAAATAAACATTAAACTAAAAATCCAAATCAATCCACGGGTCTTCTAATTGTAATCCATCTTCATCTGTATTCTTCTTTCTTCTATCTTCTTCCGGGCAGGGTCTTCTTCCCGCCTTCGGCCACGCCCTTGTCTTTTTTCTTCTCCGGAGGTCCTTCCTCCGCGGCGTCTGGCTTCATAATGAGACGACATAGGTTTTAAAGGCCTATGACGTCACATTTTCGTCATGGTTCCCACGGTCCTGATTGGGCCGTGAAAACCATGTGTTTTGGCCGATAAAAATAAAAATGATGATGTCACTTAAAGGCAATGAAAGCACAGCCAATCAGAATGGCTTTGCTTCAATTGCCTTTAAGATGACGTCATTAAAAGAAACATGGCCGTCCACACATGGTACGGTAGCCAATCAGAGCGTGGGAACTCCATCCCTACTCTGATTGGCTCTAGTATACCATATGACAGAGGCTTGGGGGAGAAAGGATGTGACGTCAATGAAAACCTGTCACATGGTACTAGAGTCGGTGGGGCCAAGTAATGGTAAATGAACTAAAGAAATGTATTTTATTTAACTTGTTAATTTTTTAAAAAGCTTTTTTAACATGTGTATTTATTTATTTGTGGTATATCATTTCTTGCCACTGTATGTATGTATGTATGTATCTATGTCTATATGGTGGGTGGGGTGGGTGAAGGGGGTATTAGCCCCAACGGTGGTTGTTTAGGGCTTGCGGGGGGGTAGTGGGAGTGGTTAACCCCTTCATGACCGTAGCGGTATTAACTGCTACGGTCGTGAAGGGGTTAAGTGCACCCGCAACCCCCCCGCTAGTCCTAAACTCACACCAAGGGCCAAATACCCCCTTCACCCACCACCGCTACCCACAGTAAAGCGGGCACGGTGGGTTAACCCCTTCATTGCTTTAGCGGCTATCAGCTATGGTAATGAAGCAGCATTTCTGTATTTTTAATAATATTGTGCAGGAGCAGGGGGTCCCCTGAGCTTTGATTTCTGGCTCAGGGAACCCCCTGCTCACTGTACAATATTATTAAAAATACAGAAATGCTGCTTCGCTACCATAGCACATAGCCGCAAAGGTAAGGAACGAGTGTTTATTTATATACAGCAGGGCCCCGCTTCTCGGCGCCCCGCTTTCCGGCGATCCGCTTATCCAGCGGCACCGAGAAGGGGGCCGCCATCTTGGAATTTGGTTCGCGCATGCGCAGAACGGGCAGGTGCACCCGGCGCGCATGCGCAGACCGCTGTCTGTGCGCACAGACCATAGTTTGCGCGCGCAGACCATAGGCTGCGCATGCGCAGAACGGCGAAAACGCCGTTCTGTGCATGTAAAATCAGTGAAAATCGCCGGATCCGCTTTCCGGCGATTTTCACTATACGGCGGGCCCCTGGAACCATATACCCGGGGCCCTGCTGTATGTGTTTTATTCATACTGTAGATGTGCAGAGGGTCTGTGGAGCTGAACCGCTGTGGTTTTAGGTCCGGGGCCCCCCTGCTCCCCGAGATACAGACCCCTTTAGGGGGTGCCGGTATCCCTCTGCTTTGTTTACAGGCCGAGGTCACGTGATCGGGACCTTTAAATGCAGGGGGATACCGGCACTTCATAAAGGGGGCTGTATCTCGGGAAGCAGAGGGT
The DNA here is from genome assembly GCF_040206685.1 of Ascaphus truei. Taxonomy (NCBI): domain Eukaryota; kingdom Metazoa; phylum Chordata; class Amphibia; order Anura; family Ascaphidae; genus Ascaphus; species Ascaphus truei. The sequence goes on along the minus strand of NC_134484.1, from coordinate 403,131,215 downwards.
CCCCGGACCTGAAACCAACGCGGTTCAGCTCCGGAGACCCCCTGCACATCTACACTATGAATAAAAATGTATTTTAAATAATTTTTAATGTGCCGATGTTTGCGCAGAGAGAGCAGCGGATCTCTCTCTGCTGCAAACACATCTCGCCCCCGCCGGCCCATAGTATCATTGATGTGCATATACAGTACTGTATGTGTACAGTACTGTATGTTAGGGGTTATAGGGGTTGTTGTTATACAGTATATATATATATATATATATATATATATACTGCATTACAATTCATGAATTTATGCCATCTGGCGGACACGCGAAGTATTGCAGCCTATTAAATCCTTAACCATTTTCAATTAACACATCAACCGCGCGTCAGCCGGGCATGACCCGTGGCTGGGAACGCAAAAGGAATGCGGCATGCTCCGGGTGAACAGCGTCGCATTCCAGGAACAAGCCAGGGACAAACCGGTGATTTGTTAGAATAAACTCTGCCGCAGCAGTACATACTACGCACAATGCAACACAAGCACATAAAATGCAACACACACATAAAATGCAACACACACACACATAAAATGCAACACCCCCCCCTGGACCTGACATCTCTCCCCCCCCCTTGTATCTCACATCACCCCCTCCCCTTGTACCTGACCTCACTTCACCCCCCTTGTACCTCATAGTTACATGTGGTTTAAAAAAGGCATGCGTCCATCAAGTTGCATTTTATGTGTGTGTGTTGCATTTTATGTGTGTGTGTTGCATTGTGTGTAGTATGTATGTGTTGCTTTTTGTGTGTGTGTTGCATAAGTCACCTAGTGGTAGCACCAGCCTTGCACTTAACCCCAAACTTTCCCCTTCTCCAGCCACATCTTATCTATAATTTGTTTCACCTTAAACATAATCATTTTTGGTCTGATTACAGGTAATTTGGACCCACAGTCATGCTGCCCTTGCGCTTATGGCTCGAGGGCTACCTTTCTCTGAAAAAAAATTGCAAGTTTACATTTAGCACAAAAACATCAAAGCACATGGAGCTAAATATTTAGTGTAGACATTTAAGGTTCAAAATCATAAGAACAATAAGTAATTATAGCTAAGTAACAATATAAATGTTATATTGGTGAATGCAACTACTGTACAAACCTCTGAAGAATATACTCCGTTTTTCATTAAATAAATATGCAATATCAGCAGTCACAAACATAATCTTGCTAAGACATGCAAAACATGACAGATAGCTATATCATCTGAGATCTGACAGTTTAGGCAAAATAATTATTGAACGTTATTCAAATATTGTAGGATTCAAACTTTCTCCGTTTTTCAGCCGCATTTGAAAGTCAGGTATTACCACACTGCTGTGTTTGCTTACTTCCAAACCTTAAAAGCACAAACATCACAATACTATCTATTGATTATAATTGTGGCTTTATTTCACATTATATTGCTAATTCTGTTTGTGTGGCAGTTCTATGGTGCGTGAAGCATGGAACAGTTCCAAAGAATACCAAACTAATCACAAATGGTTTATCCAAGTCACCCCCACGCCCTAAAAATAACACCAGGCCTATGACCTAATACTTTTACTTTCAATAGAACTATTCATAACAATAGCTTAGAAAAATAAACCCGAAGGTGGTTTTTATATTACAACATGGTACATTTTCCTCTGTGAAGTCGAAAACACTATAATGTTTCCCAGTCATGACAGCATTAGGATCTTGAAGTTATTCCTAGCATAATTATTTTAATGACTGAGGCAACAACATATTTTCATGCATTTACTTAAAGAAAATGTGAAAGGTTTGCTGCTGGAAATCATACTTATATACAGAACCAACTTTACCCTACCTAGTTTATTTGTAACACCCAACACGCAAATTAAATGTGAAAATCATTTCTGGATTTATTGTTTTCTTCTTCATTAATTATTGAAGTCGTATGTTATATGCAAAACGTGCATATTTCATAACTTGATATAGCACTCCAGGGCTATGTACTTTTATTTTTTAGATTCATTGATACTGTATAGAAAACAAAATGTCTGCTATTTGCTCCATAGGAAATAATAGTCTTGCTGAAGGATAATTTCATGTTTATTAGGGATGTGCTTCAAGGTTCTAATAGTCGTGGTGGTCCTGGAAAAAAGCAGATTCAATGTAGGTTGTGATACCGTTTAGTTGACCAGCATTAGAGTTCTTCATATATGAAATTATATTTTGCTTAAAGCTCTTTGAAACCTCAAAGGCTTCTCCAATCAAATCTGCTTAGAAATATGCAATATTTTCATGGCATTTCATGAACTTAGTGAAATCGAAAACCTTTAAGCGACATATTTTTTTTGTTTGTTTTTTTAGCAAAATGGCAACGTTTGTAAAAATGTGCAAGCTTTAAAAGTTAGGGTGCAGGTCACATAACCCTTTATATATTTGATATTTTTGCTAAATTCTTGCAAGACGTGGTGAAATTTTGGGGAAAAAATGGAGACTTTTTTTTAAAAGCAATTTGAATGTTTGGGAACATCTTGCACAATGTTTATTGTTTATAATTAAGTTTAAAAGAACGATGAACTGTTAAAAAGAGTTTTTAATATTTTTAAGGGAACTTTTCTTTACTGTATCCTCAAAAGCTACAGTATCTGACAGGTTGCATTTTTCAGAAAACATGTATTTCTTTGTTTAAGCTGGTAATTCATTTGAATGAATAAAGATGTTTTCATTATCCAAACAATTCCTCAATTGTAAGTTTTTATGGGACACAAATTCCTTAGCCCTATGTTTACTTTTTGCTGTATGTCTAGTGCTATTATCACTCTATTGCACGATTTCTAGTATTTTGACTTGTCTGCTAATTGTATAAGGCATTACATAGTAATGCTTTTGTCGTAATATTAATGAATTAAAAATACAAATACATGTATTCAGTTACTAGAAGTTTGCATACACAACTAGATTCAATAAACGGTAGAGGTGCTTTTTTCATATATATATAACAGGGTGCTCCGTATTCCTTTAACTCCCGGCGCGGTCGCGACTAGCAGCGGCGGCAGGGACAGGTGTGGGCGGCACTGCGGGGGAGTAGGGAGCGGTGAACGGCTCGCCGGAGGCTCCCTCGGCAGGGCGCCACCATGTTGGTGTATAGGGACGTTTCGTGCATGCGCGGTATGTTCGCACATGCGCAGTAGGGGCCATTGCCTGGAATCTCCACAAGGGAACTACAGTTCCCAGAAGCCTTGGGGTTGCAGTCACATGGTGCAAAAACAGCCAATAGCGTTGCAGCATTCCCCTGCTCTGAGAGTTGCTACATTTCGTACGCTGCAGCCACGTCAGTCGGAGCTGGGACAAGGAAGGGGTAGGTTGTGTGTGCAGGGTTCTGTGGCTCCTGCACTAAGCTAGATTGTAGAGGGAGAGGGGGTTGGCCCGGTATTAAAGGGGTTGCACCCCATATGGCCACCCCCAGACCTCACCAGGGAGGCAAGTGGTTAACTGAACAGCGGTCCAGGAATGTGGTTTACACCTTGTCATGTCATGAAAATGTATGTTCCCCTGTTCCCATGTTTCATTATAATCCTGTATTTTAAAGATGTTTTAAAGTGCATTTCTGTATCTCCAGGTCTGGAGGTCGCAGAGAGTTGATATTTGGCCACTATGTGGAGTCACTGTAGGCATTAAAAACTGGCAAATTTCAACCCACTGAGCCCACCAGAATGGAACTTATTAATATGTGTAGATATTAAAGTGTATATGTATGGTATTTTGGATCAGTTCTGAAAATGCAGACGCCATCTGCTAGGCTAATAGGTCATGAAGGGCAGCCGGCTGATTGAGCCTAAGCACTGTGATCAAAAAGTTAACTGCCCTGATTGTTTACCCAAAGTCTAGGAACCAAATATTGGTCAAATGACTCTGCCACTCTAATTGTTACCTGAGGGTGGGGGAACATCAAACTAGAGTGGTTTGTAAGTATTATGTCTACACCTACAAACAATGAAGCTTCTGCCAGCTACTTCATTTTGTAGACTGATCGTCGCCCCTGATTTAATTATGGGGCTACAGAAATAAGACCCTCAAAGTCCCAGAACACATGGGCTAATTTGCTGGGGGGCATGGGTTAATCTGTGTCTCCACATTAGGGATTGGATACAGATAATTGTTCACCAATAGTCGGTATTCAATGTTAAGAATAGGGTTACACAGGTATATAAACTGTGTCAACCCTACAGTTTTTAGTTCTTCTTCTGATACCATCTTGAATGTCACCGGATTGCTGGAGAATTGCTAGCTGATACTTCTCCATCCCCCAACCCTAAGTAAGTGTTACCTTCTTGTCTGTTAATTGTACTATATTGCTCTGTTCACCTTTTTTATGGAATAAATTATATTTTATTATATCTAAGCCTCGTTCAGTTCAACCCAGATATTTGGTGTTCATTATATCTTGTCATAAGCTACCGTGACATAAATACCCTCATGTTAGGCCCCAGCTAGGCCCCGACTCCCCTCAGCTTGTGGTTGCTACAGGGACAGGCCCATAATTAGGGACAGTGCCCCTGTAGTACCAGTGTGTGGGACACAAACAGGACATGGCTGTATCCTGTTCTCAGGTGGTCTGGGACCAGACACCTGCTACCACAGAGACTCTTAAAGTAGATACCATCCAGCGGGACCCACCCAACGCAGAGGCGGAGTCTTAGCGGGCTGCGGCAAGAGATCCGTAGATCCCATCATGATCAATTACAGCATCAGCGTGCCTGGGTGTGGACACACTCGGCAGGTACCCAACAAAGTGCACTAACTCCCTCATACACATTACTGGGCAGCACTGTACCATCATTAGATTGGGGGATTGACCTTGTGGACACCGGGTTGGTTGGGTGCCCAAGGGCCCCTAGGTACTTTGCGAGGTACGGCCGTGCGAAGCCTGGTGGGTAGGCTGTACTTTATTAGTGCCATATAGTAAACTGTTATGCTGAACACGTGTGTATTCTTTATTGTCCTGTAATGGGGTCATTCCACATAATACAATCCCATTACAGGTGGAGGCGCTACCTAGCACCAACTCAGGTACACCTCAGGTTCCCAGCAGCGGAGGCTCAAGTTTCCTGTGAGCCACAGGTATCGCATTGCATCACACACAACGTAGACACATATCTCCCAGGGGGTGGGGGAAAGTGTGCTCTTCGGGCAGAGACTCCTTTTCCTAATGTCTACTTTTATGTATGAAGCGCTTATTCCTATTATGTCACGTGTGTTACTGCTGTAAAGCGCTATGTGCATGGATGGTGCTATATAAATAAAGATATACATACATCTACTTGATACATTATCATCTAATATAGACTACTCATTTTTTTATTTGATTTTCTTGTGTAATTCCTGTTTTGCTTCTCCTGTAGCTTATATTATTTTTAATGTAATGTATTAATGTATTAAATGAAAAAAACAAAAAAACATATTCAAAAGGAAGAGAAAGACAGACAGTTTTTCCCCTCCTGCAGAGTTGAACCTGCCTTGCTCATACTCAAATGCACTGCATTAGCCCTCTTGTTATCATTGAAAGTTTTCAGCTTCTGCCCTCTAGTGGAGGTTATGCAGAATTATCTCACATTAGTATGTTGCTGATGTGGAGGGGGTTTTGTTGCACGGCTATTGATTACTTTTGATGGTGTTATTTATGACTTCTCTGTTTTTATTTAGAAATGTTTGTGAAGCAAGCCAGGACAGTTTCGTACATCTGGTACTACCCATGACATAGAAAATAGCCAGGTTCACTACCTACAGGAATGTATTTATTTTACCATGAACCTTATTTAACCTAATCTAGAGATAACCTGCAACCTACCTACCTTAATAGTATATCTCTTCCACTGACCCAATCAGGGGCGTAGCTATAGCCAGGGCCCAGACTCTTGGGGGGGCCACTCTCCCTCCCCACCCCCTGTAGAGACAGGCAGGGGGAGATGGTATGCGGTGGCAGGCCCCCGAGTTACAGAAAAAGCAAGCCCGTAGAGGAATCAGCAAGGCAGGGGAGGAGCGCCCTCTAGCAGTCTGACCCAGAAGTCTTTCTTAATTCCAGTGTCTGGTGCCACAGCCCCTCTGCCTGCTGCACCTCTGATCATCTCCCGCCAAAGGTAGACATGGGAGAGCTGAGGGGGAGAGAGAGCTGCTGGGGGGAGAGAGGAAGCTGAGGGGGAGAGAGGGAGTGCTGCGGGGGAGAGAGCTGAGGGGGAGAGAGAGCTGAGGGAGAGAGAGCTGAGGGGGAGAGAAAGAGAGCTGAGGGAGAGAGAGCTGGGGGAGGGGGATAGAGAGCTGAGGGGGAGAGAGAGAAGTGGGGGAGGGAGAGAGAGAGCTGGGGAGGGAGAGAGAGCTGTGAGAAGGAGACAACTGGGAGGGAGATAGATAGAGAGGGAGCTGAGGGTGAGAGAAAGCTGAGGGAGAGAGAGAGAGAGCTGAGGGAGAGAGAGAGCTGGGGAGGGAGAGAGAAATATCTGAGGGGGAGAGAGAGCTGGGAGAGCAGGGGGGAGCTGATGATGGGGGGAGCTGCTGCTGCTGCTGATGATGTTAATGATGATAGGGGGAGAGAGATAGGATGGATAATGGGAGAGGATCAGGGAAAGGATGGGGGAGGGAGAAAAAAATTACAATCAGTATTAATATTAATGGGGCCCTGATTTTTTTTTTTGCCCGGGGGCCCGCCCATGTCTAGCTACGCCACTGGACCCAATATAATATCAGGGACCTGTGTAAATTCATTGTTGCATGAAGATCTGAATCTTATGAACATGGTTATTTCAAAGTACATATGTAATCCAGAAGGAAAAAAAGGTTATATCTATGGTGCTAGGCCTGTAATAGATGTTATACAACCAGATGGAAGTGGATGTCCTCTGGGGCTCTCCTCACGAAGATGGTCAGTCATGTAAAAAATATAAAAACAAACATAGTGTAATACAGTTAACTTAATCACATACAGAGACACTAACACATACAAGACAACGAGAAGCTGAGTTGTCTTGTATGTGTTAGTGTCTCTGTATGTGATTAAGTTAACTGTATTATTGTTTGTTTTTATATTTTTTACATGACTGACCATCTTTGTGAGGAGAGCCCCAGAGGACATCCACTTCCATCTGGTTGTATAACATCTATTACAGGCCTAGCACCATAGATATAACCTTTTTTTCCTTCTTCTTATCTGACATAGGGTGTCAGAGTTATAGCATAGGCTGCTGGTCATTTTTAGTATTAGCGCTGCCTTGTTTTTTGTTGTTACATATGTAATCCAACTAAACTTCCCCAAAGCGGTGGACATTTTTATTTATTTGCTGCTGCTCCAGGGAAGAAGCACTTTTCGGCTGTGGTCATCTCTTCTCATCCATGGGGTTTACTGCAGCCCTTTTCCCACAGCAAACACCAGCCTTCAGGCAAGTAAAAAGGGGCTACATTTGCACACACAGTAACTTCAGGAAGCCAAAGACAATACCAATTAATATGTACATGCATAATAAAAATACATAGTTGCATGCTCTGGATGGCAGTAGTGAATCATCCTGATAACAGAAAATATGTAGGGTCAATAAACAGTACTGCAATTTGAAAGGCGCCCTCTGTGCTCAAAGCTACAGCATTAAGAAAAGTCTTAGCATGAAAAGACAGGGCAGATACAGTAAGGTTTGTACACTAGTACTTTACAAAAGGTACAGTAGTTTGTAGATGTGTTTGTGCTGTACATGCCACACAATCTTAAACTGTGAACCTTCTTTCACATATAAATGTTAAAACTGTATTCTATTACATTAAATGTACTTCACACTTGAACTAATAATGTGGGTATATACAGTTGTGTTAAAAAATGTATACCCTATTTGAATGCCATGGTTTTACATATCAGGACATAATAACAATCATCTGTTCCTTAGCAGCTTTAACATTAGGTTACTACAACCTCAGATGAACAACAACACATTACATATTCACTGTCATGGTTTAGTTAACACAAATAAAACCAAAATGGAGAAACTATGTGTGAAAAACTAAGTACACCCTTACTGCTTCTATAGAAATTAAAATAAATAGCAGATAGGTGCTGCTAATCAAATGCCCTTGATTAATTAATCATCAGCAAGTGTGACCACCTCTATAAAAACCGAAGTTTTAGCAGTTTGATGGTCTGGAGCATTCAGGTGTGTGTTAACACAATGCCAAGGAGGAAAGACATCAGCAATCATCTTAGAGAAGCAATTGTTGCTGCCCATCAATCTGGGAAGGGTTACTGTATAAGGCCATTTCCAAACAATTTAAAGTCCATCATTCTAGAATGAGAAAGATTATTCAAAAGTGGAAAACATTCAAGACAGTTGCCAATCTTCCCAGGAGTGGACGTCCCAGCAAATTCACCCCAAGGTCAGACCGTGCAATGCTCGGGAGAAATTGCAAAAAACCCAAGAGTTACATCTCAGAATCTACAGGCCTCAGTTAGCATGTTAAATGTTAAAGTTCATGACAGTACAATTAGAAAAGGACTGAACAAGTATGGTTTGTTTAGAAGGGTTGCCAGGAGAAAGCCTCTTCTCTCTAAAAAGAACATGGCAGCACGGCTTAGGTTTGCAAAGTTGCATCTGAACAAACCACAAGACTTCTGGAACAATGTCCTTTGGACAGATGAGACCAAAGTGGAGTTGTGTGGCCATAATGCACAGCGCCACGTTTGGCGAAAACCAAACACAGTATATCAGCACAAACACCTCATACCAACTGTCAAGTATGGTGGTGGAGGGCTGATGATTTGGGCTTGATTTTGCAGCCACAGGACCTGGGAACCTTGCAGTCATTGAGTCGACCATGAACTCCTCTGTATAATAAAGTATTCTAGAGTCAAATGTGAGGCCATCTGTGCGACAGCTAAAGCTTGGACGAAATTGGGTCATGCAACAGGACAATGATCCCAAGCACACCAGCAAATCTACAACAGAATGGCTGAAAAAGAAAAGAATCAAGGCGTTGCAAGGGCCCAGTCAAAGTCCAGACCTCAACCCGATTGAAATGCTGTGGCGGGACCTTAAGACAGCTGTGCATAAAAAAAAGACTGCAAACCTCAATGAACTGAAGCAACGTTGTAAAGAAGAGTGGGCCAAAATTCCTCCACAACGATGTGAGAGACTGATAAAGTCATACAGAAAATGATTACTTCAAGTTATTGCTGCTAAAGGTGGTTCTACAAGCTATTGAATCATAAGGTGTACTTGGTTTTTCACACATGGCTTCTCCATTTTGGCTTTATTTTTGTTAAATAAATCATGACACGGTGTAATATGTCATGTGTTGTTGTTCATCTGAGGTTGTATTTAACAAATTTAAGACCTGCTAAGGAACAGATGATTATTATTATGTCCTGATATGAAAAACCATGGAATTCAAAGAGGGTGTACATTCTTTTTCACACAACTGTATAAGATATGTTTATTGCATACCCACAGTAATGTGTGGTATACATATTTATGTGCATGGACATTGATATGACTCAGAGACTCAGAGTTCTAGTCCTGTTGGGATGTACACCATTCCAGTCATTGGGTTGGTGCCTTAGGCTTATGAACTGTATATGGTTGGTTGGTATGGTAATCATTTTAGGAAGTGTGGGTGGAACTCATTTAAATTTACTTTGCATAGTCATTAGCATATCTCCCAGGGTACTTCAGCTGTGCTCCTTTCTCAGCACAGGCATGCCCCCCTAATTTGTTTGAGGGGATATATATATATATATAAAAGAGACATGACTAAATTGAAAGTCTGTCTTTTCTCTCTGTCCTCTCCCCTCGGTGTCCCCTCTTTGTCTCCCTCTTCGTCTTCTCAACAATCCTCGGAATTTCGAGAAATGGATTTGGAATGGTTCGCTCACCTCCAGTCGCAAACACCTTTGTGTGTGAAAGACTGCCGCCCTTTGGTAACTATTGGGGGTAACATGGTAGAAGGGAAGGGCACAAGGAAAAAAGCATTTTTGATTTCAGAAATAAATCAGATTGCTATATGTTTAAAAGGTGCTTTTTCACAGCAAATCGTTTTCCAAAATATCTGTAAATAAAAGCTAATAAATATAACATTTGATTAAGTATTTTACAAGGAAGCTCAAAACTAAGTTTCCCAAAAGCATTGTAATTGTAATAAAAGATTTAGGAAAAAATACTTTACGTTATAGTGACTTATTATACCCATTTTCTGCCCCAGATTGAAGATACAATGAATGTTTTCTAGTTTCTGTGGAATGCGTTCAATTCTCAATCCTGACATACGCAATTTGTTAGTAGCTTGGTAAAATCTGAACTACATTAAGTACTGGCATTCAGTTTGGTTACCACATGTTGCTCTTGCGGCCTAATATTTGTGAGCTTGCAGGAATATTTCTGCTTTCTCCAGCTTTTTAACCGCCCCTGCAAGACCTCTATCCTAATCATTATTCCTGAATTCTTATATTTCACAAGAATTTTATTCCTACTACATTCCCTCCCACATATTGGCTGGACTCATGTGTCACTGTGCAGGATGTGTTTTGGGCATGTCTAATTGCTGTAAGTGCTACCACGGTATTAGTCATCACGTGTTGCCTATACTGTACCTCCAGCAGCAAAGTGGTTGAGGAGTGTCAAATATCGCATCACATGTGTTTTTATCCTGTCGTGAAAGTGTTTACATTTGCTTGTTTTATGCTATTTATGAAGCTAAATAAATAAACAAGTATATATAAACTTACCTGCCCAGATATTACTGTATTATGTCTTTTTATCACATTATATGACAGCTATTCTGCCCCTTGTGACATCCGAGACATAGAAAAGTGGTAAAAGAAATGTTTGATTTCAGCAACAGTTATGAATGTAGAATTTGAAAAACATTACAGTAAGGATTTAAAGGCGGTGTAGGTTATTCAGTGAAATGTGATAGTGCCAATCTGTCACTGCTGCATGCAAACTCCCATTGACTTCAATAGAATTTTCTGTGTGGTAGTGCTCGATCGCCATTACTGCGCAGCGCAATGCAAGGCATTATGGGGCACAAATGTAGGAAGCAGAGTGGTGATTGACAGCTCGGCCACCCACACGGTTCTACACAGTCTTTCCAGTGCTATGGTGGACGAATGGCATTTTAAGGCGACGGCTGGAGGTCAGTTAAAAACAAGAATGTGAGGCATTGCTGCAGATGTAAATGTCTTGCCGAGCACATTTGCCACACACATCTTTAATGTTTTATTTGTCTGGCCCCTTTTTCATACATAGTTTTTTATTATTACAAAGACAGTACATCAACATGGAATAGACAGAAACAAGTGTCAACGACAGGTCAGAGAAGGAGAGAATAGATGCACAATATTAGAAAACAAAGAGGATAAAGGTGGAAAAAAGGAAGAACTACAGATTTTGCACTGAAAATAGAAAGGGTAACCATGACCCAACCATCTCAAATGGGTAAACAAAATCTGCATAAAGGAAAATGTGTAAATTAATATTAATATTAATATCTGTGGCTTACTCCTCTTGCAATATTTTTGCAATTGACTCCTTGGTAAATAAAGAGGCAAATAATTAATGTAATACAGCTGCCTTCTCCTTATCTCCAATAATTTGCTGACCCATGGGTAGCCCCCTAGTGGGATTTCTATTGTCCACTGAAGGGTTTAATAGGCAGTTAAAGCTGCCATTAAAAAAATAATAATTCCATTCAATATGTGCCTCAATACAATCTGCACACTGACAAGTGATAAGCTAAGTTGCTGATCAATCCGTTCTCCTGTAATCGATCACTTTGCTCTGGGTTATTTAATTTGGTTATTGCTGCACTACATTACCCACGATGCAAAGTTCTTTGTGGAAGATCATGTGACCAGACAATTACTAGATACAATTGGTGCACTGCTAGAGAGAGGGCAGGGCTCAAGAGCCAGAGCCTGTCAGAAGAGGAAGGGGGTGTGACTTTGTAAATGGTTTCAATAGAAACAAAAATGCTTCCTACATTAGAAACATTAAAAATGTCTTTAAAAATTGTTTTTAAAAAACAAACAAAAAAAACACATGTAGGATATTGCTTAAACTGCAGCTTTAATGGGTAATATATAGGAGAGGCCCCAGCTAAATGCAACTAATTCTTAGCTTATTCCATGTAGCTTATTTCATGTAGTTTATTCTATGTATCTTATTTCATGCAGCTAATTCTATGTTGTCATAGTAGCTCCTGTCAGGTTGCTGGCCACTCCTTAGTTCCAGAACCTGCTACAATAGTCACCTGACACGTATAAATCCTAATAGGTTAAGGATGTCTGTATCTTGCCCTGTTACAGGGGTAGGATGATGACATCATGCAGGGGTATACAAAGCTGCAGAACCTTCCAGACCCCTAGGCTCCTGGAGGACACCAGAGGAGAGGGGTATCACTGACTTGTCAAGTGTATGGTGTTAATGGTACAGTATGTCTTTAATGTGCAACTTTGTATGAAGAAGTATGGGCACCTTTTATTGTTTTACACTTAGGGAAAAGTGCCCTTATTTAGGAATGGCCACTGTAATAGTCATGATGCCGGATAATGCTATCTTTCCTTGAAAGAGGAATGGGCGTGACCTTACAAGTAATGGATTCCTAGATCAAGGGTCCAGGGAAGTGTAACAGCTAGAGTTGCTCCAACACCAACTTTACGTCTATGCACACCAGGTTGCCACCATATGGACTGTTAGGGCATTGTAAGGATGACAGGTAGATGGGAACCTCGATAGAATTATACCCCTACACAGAGTTCTGGACGTTACCTGGGAGTGATTCCAGACCACTGGATGTCATTAGATTGCAAGTTTCCCTTAACCAAAGGCAAGGGAAGGTGATAAGCCATGTGTGCCTACTTGGGGAACTATTTGAGTTCCCAGGGAAGAAGAATGTATGAAGTCTGTCTTGTCTCAATAAAGAAACCAGTCTGTCAAATAAAGTCCCTGGTGCTGTTTTAACATCATGCTTACAACACCACCCAGCCCGGACGCCAGCACCCTGAGAAAAAAGGTATGAGACTAAGCACCAACACCTGCGCAAATTATTCCACCGCACATAGTTGTAATCCTCCTCAGTGGGAGCCAGGCAAGGAGGGGTTACACATGAAATATTGAACTCTAAAGGTTTAATACATTTTACTTATACACACAACAACACGTGTACAGTATGTAAGATCAAGGACATTCTGTAGTGCCGACGATTATTCTAAAACAAACAGGGGGAATCTCCAAAAAGACCCAGGTACATGCTGGGTACATGCTGGGTACATGCTGGGTACATGCTGGGTACATGCTGCAACATTTCACACATTTCTGCAGACAGACTAATGGCCCATCGGATTAACAGCGGGGGTCCCTGGCCAATGAATGGGACTGCCAGGAACCCCTGCTGTGTTAATCAGATGGGCCATTAGCCTCTGCAGAAATGTCACTGAAATGTACCCAGCATGTACCTGGCTAGTTTAAGGCAAGTTGTAGAATACTCGTTGGCTCGTCTGTAAATCCTCAATCATGGACTCCTAAAACCATCAGTGAGATGGGTGGATATTAATTACAGGGTAAACCAGATTGGGTCCATTTCCAGAAATTGTTGGAATTGTTCAATCAGGGCCGCCAACAGAAATCATGGGGCTCAGGACAAACATTTTAAGCAGGCCCCCCCTCCGTCAGCGGTATTGCCCGCCACCACCCCCCCCCCATTTCACAACTCACGAGCCCCCTCTCTCCCCCCCATCCCATGTATTTATCTCCCTTCCGTATCATCACATCTCACTCTCCCGCCTTGCATGTATTTCTCTCCCCTGCTTCTCACTCTTACTCCCTCTTTTCCTCACTCACCCCCTCTCTCCTCTCCCTCCGTCAATTACCCCCGCTCACTCATTCCGCTCCCCCCAACACACAATTCCCCCCACAAGATATATACCAAAAAACTTCCCACCCCCAAATATATACAACCTCACCCCCCCAAATGCATACAAAAACCCCACCTACCCAACACACACACACACACACACACACACACACACACACACACACACACACACACACACACACACACACACACACACACACACACACACACACACACACACACACACACACACACACACACACACACACACACACACACACACACACACACACACATGATAGATAGATAGATAGATCTTAGTGTGTGTGTGTGTGTGTATGTGTGTTTAGTAAATGGAAATATAACTGTATGCTCATTTGCATGTCTTAGGCAGGTCTGCAACCCCGCCTTTCACCATTATCACACAGCACTTCCACTGCAGCAAGGGATTCTGGGAAATGACATGCAAATGAGCACAGATATATATATATATATATCTTACTGGGAATGTGTGTGATATATATATATATACAGACAAGAGACAACAGCGCAAATATATAACAATATGTTTAGTATGGTTAAAATATATTAAAAAACCACACTATTAGCCAATCAGTCAATAAAAAGGTATATACCCTTACAATCTACTAACCCTACAGACTTGCAGCCAAATTAGGTCTGCGGCTCCACAATGCCGCTGGGAATGTATAGCGAAGAGTGACATAGGCGCACATATGCAGGGGAAGAGAAGAAAAACAAAAGAGGAAAAATTGCCCCTGACGAAGCCCGAGTGGAGAAACGCGTAGGGCCAGCGTTATTGGAGCAGGGAGAGTCACGCCGAGAGACTCTTCTAAGTGAGAGCTGAACGGAGCATCGGCAGTGCAATACTGAACATCACAGAGGAAAATCTCGCGAGAGCCGTGCAGGGCCGGACCACCTGATGCGGAAGCACCCGCCGGTGTGAGGAGGTCTGGAAGTCGGCGTGCTGTACCACGAGTGTGAGAGACTCGCAAAATACTCTCTACTGCCCGTTTTTAACTCATAGAATGGATCCATAAGGACAACTATTCCAAAGACTCAGGAGCCAAGAAAACAGACGGACTACAAGAGCTGAGTTCGCGAGTCCCTAAGTGGATTAAAGGCTTTAATTGACTTCAGTAGTGTAAGTGCATATCTCACCATTTTATATCTGATTGTTTTGATATACTGCCCTATGATTTTCCTCTTTTGTTTTTCTTCTCTTCCCCTGCATATGTGCGCCTAGGTCACTCTTCGCTATATATATATATATATATATATACTGCACCGACACACTTTATTCGAGCAAATACCCAGTATGTACCTGGCAGATACCTGGAATGCGCCGCTCCTCACCTCTGACAAGCCCCGTTGCGTTTGCCTTCCCAGCCTGGGTTCATGCCTGGCTGACGGGCGGCTGATCTGTTAAATGATAATGATTAGGATTTAATAGGCTGCAATGCTTCGCGTGTCTACCAGATGGCATAAATTCATGAATTGTAATGCAGTATATATATATATACTGTGCAGTATTGCAGCCAGCGGGAATAAAATGCTTCAATCCCTGCCTAGAAAATACCTCAATGCACTCGGGCAGAAAACAGTCACAAACCTCAATACACCCGGGTATACCCGAATTCGTGGGACTAGCCGAGCTCGAATAAAGTGTGTCGCCAGTGTATATATATATATATATATATCCAATACATATAAAAAATACCCCAAGCCCCCCAATACATATAAAAAATACCCCAATACATATAAAAAATACCCCAACCCCCCAATGCATATAAAAAAATACCCCAACACCCCCAATACATATAAAAAATACCCCAATACCCTCAATACATGTCCTGCGGGGGGGGGGGGGGGCAGTGCAGCAGGGGGCCCGGCGGCTGGTCACAGCAGTTGCCGCCGGCCCCGCTGCAGGCATGCCACGTTGCTGCTCCCGTGCGCACCGGCGTGCTGCGGGGGTGGGGCTGATGCTAGCTCGATGCTGCGGGGTGAGATAGCGGGATGGCCCGGTGGCAATGTGGAAAGCAGCAGTTTGGCCCGATGCTGTGGGGAGGGGGATGTAGCGGAACGGCCGGTGACTGGGGGGGGAGAAGGGGGGAGGTGACGGTGCTGCGAGGGGCCCGGCAGCTCACGCCGGCGCGCCGGAAGCTTAACCCAACCTACTTCCGGCGCTGCCAACAGGGAGACCCGGCGCCATTTTTTTTTTTTTAAATTAACTGGCGCCCGGCCGCGGGCCCGGGACGCCAGTACCCTTTCTCCCCCCCTGTTGGCAGCCCTGATTTCAATTTTCCCAGATTGTACCCCCAGCAGCAGCTGCTTTAACGGGAGTGATATATATTATTTGTTATCTATATATTTTCTATATTAAGTAGGATAGCAATATATATATATATAATTTTTTTTTTTCATTCAGCACACAATAGGTTAAAATGTTTCAAGATGTTTTTCAGTTTGAAACTTCAGAGGGCAACTTGAAACCAAATAGTGATAAGATAAGTTTCTAGACAGATGTTTGCTGAGAGCAATTTGTTGTACAAAGTAGGGTAAATACAGCCTAGTACTATAAAACAGGAATACTTTAGTCAGCAAAAGGGGGTTAGCTGATAAGTAATTTATATCTCTGTCTTGAGAGTATAAAGAATCACTTTTAATATAGTAAAATCAATACCTTCTTAGATACTGAAGACTAACAGATGTATCTTATAATATGTATCCTTGCTACATAAAACGCTGAAAGCAGATTGAAGAATAGACTGCTGATTTGAACTGGAAACCTGAATACTGTATTATTTAAAAAAATAAATAATCATTTTGTAGAGTTAAGATCAGTCCATTCTTTAGAGACAACAAAGAGGATAACATGTTATCTACATACTTGCAGTTTTCAAGGGTGGAGTAGCAGACACCCAGTTTGTCAATATACAGTAGCTTTTCTAGCCACCAGCAAAACCCGACAGAGCTATTTTTATCAATCATATCTCAAATGATTACTTTACACATTTCCATAGACTAGGGGGGTCATGCACTAAGCGGCGAAAAATTGCATTCGCCAGGGGTTTGAATTCGCCATGTTTTTGGCATGTTGCACTCGCTGTATGCAGGAAGGGCCGAATCCCTGGTGAATCACAGCGAGAGCAACATTGCCAAACATGGCGATTAGCCGGTGGCGAGACAGTCTGCCTGACGAGAAGCTGCCGATAAGCCCTCCCCTGCCGAGAAGCAGGGCCGTCTTAACATATGGGCACGCTGGGCAGTTGCCAGGGGCCCCCACAGCATAGGGGGGCCCCACGCGCCCGGCCCATGCGTGCCCACCATAGGGTTGCCAAGTGTCCGGCGAGCGTTGAGTGCTGAGAGGGCAGAGGCAGAGAGAGGGAGGGCCGGGACGGTGACTGGGCAGATCAAGGAGGGCTGGTGTGCTGTCCCTGATTGGAGGAGAGAACAGCCAACCAAAGGACAGCAGGGGCGGAGCCTACACCCTGGCGGGCCAGAGACATGTTCTGTGCTGTCTGTGTGCTGCAGGAGATAGGTAAAGTACAATGTGGGGGGGAGGTGAGGTTATATTTAATATGTATTGGGGTGGTAGGAGTATATTTAATATATATGGGGGTGGTGGGAATATATTTTATATGTATGAGGGTGGTGGGGGTATATTTAATATGTATTGGGTTGGTAGGAGTATATTTAATATATATGGGGTTGGTGGGGGTATATTTTATATGTATGGGGGTGGTGGGGTATATTTTATATGTATGGGGCTGGTGGGGGTATATTTAATATATATGGGGTTGGTGGGGGTATATTTTATATGTATGGGGGTGGTGGGGGTATATTTAATATGTATGGGGTGGTTGGGGTATATTTAATATATATGGGGTTGGTAGGAGTATATTTTATATGTATGGGGTGGTGGGGGTATATTTAATATATATTGGGGTGATAGGGGTATATTTAATATATAGGTGTGGTAGGGATATATTTAATATATATGGGGTGGTATGCGTATATTTTATATATATATATATATATATATATATATATATATATATATAGGGGTGGTAGGGGTATATTTAATATGTATTGGGGTTGTGGGGGTATATTTTATATGAATTGGGGAGGTGGGGAGATATTTTATATGAATTGGGGAGGTGGGGAGATATTTTATATGAATTGGGGAGGTGGGGAGATATTTTATATGTACAGTATTGCCAACTTGAGTTGCCGTGACGGATTGGCGTGAAAATCTCCATTCTAGAGCGGCGAGTAGCGGCGAAACGCTACTCGGGGCTACTAGAATTGAGGGGGTTTGAAAACATGGCTAATAGCGGCGCAAAGTGCCTTTTCGCTGCGCCTCTGGCAGAAAAAAACCCCCGCCAAAAAAATTGGCGTTTTTTTCGCTTTTCGCCAAGTTCTCGGGGCTTACTGAATCGTGGTAGGCATTTTTGGCACAAAACGGGCGAAAAGTGACTTTTCGCCGCTTAGTGCATGACCCCCTAGGTCTCCTAACAATGCATAATCATGTCTATTAGTGAGTATGATTATCTGTGTGATCTTATTATGACTCCATTTAATTCCTTAAAAGTAAATTATCAATTTTTTTTCAGTATAAGAAATAGAATCACATCTGCGCTGCTGTGAAAGCCCCTGGGGACTTTAGGCAAGGAGGCCCATGACTTTGGCCAGTAGGGGCTTTAAAAATGAGGCAAGAGGTGGAAACCCAC
Organism: Ascaphus truei; assembly: GCF_040206685.1. NCBI lineage: Eukaryota > Metazoa > Chordata > Amphibia > Anura > Ascaphidae > Ascaphus > Ascaphus truei. The sequence continues at coordinate 403,112,593 of NC_134484.1, read as the reverse complement.
TTTTTGTCCACTCACAGGCAGGTGTTGGAAAATTGGTAGAACCGCGCAGTGATGCAGGGGCTCCTGGGAGCACGGAGTGGAACAAAGCACTCAGGAGTCATCTGTCAGGGGATAGATGGCACTGGAGGACCTGAGGACCGAGGCACTGTGGATAGGGCCGTATTAGTTGCTTCGTTCCTTTGCCGGTGGTGCAGCCTGGCCCTAAAACTCTTGAGTGAAGAGTTCCAGGCAGCTTTGTGGCTTGTCAAGGGTTTCCTATGTTAGGGGATGGGCTTCTATGGGAGTACTAGACAGTCTGGTGGGCTGGTTAAGGCCTCAATCTTGTACCCTGCTAGTTGGTCGTATTTTGATGCCATTGAGTCTCTATCTGAATCTTCAGCACTATGCATGGCAAAAGCTGGCCCCTTTCCTATTTTTCATTGTTAGGTAAGTAAGGAGATTGGAGTTTGCAGAAACATGGTGCTTGATAGGCCTCTTTTGGGGCTAGGCAACACGTGGAAGCTATGCGCAGGGTCTACAGCTCCACTTTCCAGGATGAAAGGGGTCTCTTTCTGAATGTGGTGGGCCCAGTGTCAGGAAGTAATGTATCTGAAAAGGGGTCTCTAGCCATTGGGGTTGTACCAGGTGTTACCCAGTGTGCTGGAATTGAGCAACAGCTCACTAGTATTAACGTTGACGGGAATTGGCGGTGAGAGGAGATTGTGTGATTATACAGTTTGCAATTAGTGGGGGTGGGCTAGAGGGTTTACACGGCTCTAATGTTTCCTAAGGAATGGAAGCTGTTTGGGTACTGGCAAGTGTGGATGTGATGGTACGAACTTCTGCCAATAAGTGGAGAGAGCTTAAGAACAGCTGGGCTGTGGTCTGTCGTCATAGGGGCAGCGACTGCCTCATGGGATTGGGGTACTCTCTTCAAATACTTCAGGTAGAAGTAACGATTCTGAGGGTAGGGTGTCAGATTTTGGCTACTGGGACCCTAAGTGTATATGGTTAGTCCTTTGGATTGTCACAGGTATCCACACCGATTTAAGGAGAAAATCTGACGGGTGAATACTGTACAGTATATTGAATTGGTGACTCTTTACCTGGGGTTTAAGCAAGTGATGGGTCAGTCGGACAAGTAGTCAGAGGCTTAGATTGAGGTGTGGGTGATTAGAGAAATCCTTAGAACCTTTGACCAATTGGCTTACAAAGAACATGGAAGTATCACGTTGTGGAGATATGACAAGGCACTCTGCCAGAAGATGGCGGCTCAGTTACATTTCCTGGGGATGTAAGGATATGGACCTCTGACTCTCATTAATTATGCTAGAGAATAGAGGGTCTGGTTGGCATTGTCCTACTGGTTAAGTTTAGGAGCGGTGGTAGTAAAGGAGGGATGGCGGTCTGGAAGCCCACCCAGAAGTATACAGGAACAAGGGGACCTGCAGCACTCAAAACAAACAGACTGGCAAAAATAAAGAACAATGTAATACAGGGAGAAAATATCACAATGTTTCAGGGTTAGCCTTCGTCAGTGTAATGGTGTGCCCACCACAAACAGGACGTGACTGCGGGGCTGAGGTGGGGATTGGATAAACCAACCTCCAGCCGCGTTAGTGCCTCCAGAGTGCAGGGTCATAGTAGTTAGCCGGGTCGGGATTAGAGAAGTGTAGATTATGGTAGGTATTTGCCGTGGTCAGGGATTGGAGAGGAGCAGATCGTCGTAGGTACTTGCTATGGTCGGGAGCAGAGAGAGTCAGAGTCTGGGTACATGCCAAAGGTCAGATATGGAGCTAGAGATAAACACAGGACAAGGTAGCAAGGCAGGGAGGCAAGGATGCAGTAAGCACTTTGAAACAAGTGAAACTTTTGCTCAGCCAGTTTGGTAGAGGGCTGGCTGAGCATTTAAGAGACTAAGAACCAATCGGCTACTTGCATGAATTAGGGCAGACCTGCCCACTAGGTAGCAGCCGCCCAATGGCAGGCGGGGGCGGCGTAGACCGCAGGTGAGCAAGATGATGTGCTCAAGGGTGATTAACCCCTCTCACACTGTTCGCCCGGCTTGGTGACACGATGCCCGGGTCTCGTTGGGAGGGACGCGGGTGGGGCCTAAGCCCGATCCTGGATGTGCTCCGTTGTTGAGTGGCGCGGCGTCCCTGGATGGGTTGCGGCGTGTCACCTGTGTCATCACGGGGGCGGGACCAACGCCGATCGTAACAGTCAGATGTAAAGAGACGAAGGATAACCCGAAACAATGTTCTCTTTTCTGTCTGTATTACATCGCTCTGAACAGGCATACCCAGTTTTAAGTACACTCACTTTACGTACACTCGCGAGTACGTACATATATTTTTATTTGCACCATACGCTGTGTGGTATATTGGTGCATCACATCCACAAACTCCAATAGTATGATCTCCTTAAATAAATGAGTCTAATGTCCAGGATAATATGTGTAGAATGAACTAGATTGACCTCCCAGGGGGATGACCGGGATTTATTGGTGCCCACACGGCTAACCCAACCACGTCTCCAATATGCATAAATTCCCCCTGGGGCAATAACAAAGAACAGTCCAGCAATGAAGGTAAAAAACGATGGGCTATGCCCTTTACCTTCCTCCAATGATATCCAGGTACACGGATTCTCCAGCGTGCAGCCCTCAGTAGGCAAATCCAGAACAGCAGAAGGGAAGAGGGGCACAGTTTCTAGTGAAAACGTTAACAACGCAAGTAATGAGGGCAACTCCGAATATGGGTAAAAATATATCAAGCTTTAATGGTCAGTACAAAGATAGGACCACGCATCAACGCGTTTCGTCCGCTTAGGACTTTCTCAAGGTGTCCGCCTGTTCGCCCGGCTTGGTGACACGATGCCCGGGCCTCGTTGGGAGGGACGTGGGTGGGGCCTAAGCCCGGTCCTGGATGTGCTCCGTTGTCGAGTGGCGCGGCGTCCCTGGATGGGTTGCGGCATGTCACCTGTGTCATCACGGGGGCGGGACCTACGCCGATCGTAACAGTGAGATGTAAAGAGACGAAGGCTAACCCGAAACAATGTGCTCTTTTCTGTCTGTATTACATCGCTCTGATCAGGCATACCCAGTTTTAAGTACACTCACTTTACGTACACTCGCGAGTACGTACATATATTTTTAATTGCACCATACCCCTGTGTCCGTATGCTCGCTTTGCTTGTACGGACACTAAGGCTATGTCCCAGTTGCTTGACAGCACCGTGCGCGCCTCTCACCAGTCCCTCACCTCCTTGCTTGTTGTCCCTAAGGCTATGACCCCGCTGCTTGACAGCAGGGCCGATCTGTCCCCAAGGCTATGTCGCCGCTGCTTGACGGCGGCGCCCGAAGGGATCTCGCAATGAGCAATGGCACTGAAAGAACCCCTAGTGCTGCCCAAAGGAGACGCCTTGCCACATGTGGTCAATGCCAAGGATAAGACCTTCTTCCCGGATCAAGGACAGCTTTGGATAACACACTGCAAGAAGCTACAGCCCATAAGGATGCTCTCAGAGCATAGACGGGTTAAGAATTCCTCTCCCCCATCTTCAAGTTGAACTACTTAAAAAGAACATTCATTAAGTGTATTGCAGCAATAGACAGAAGAGGGAACAGGGCAAGAAGTCTTACAGAAATTCTGGAAAAGCTACAATATCTTGGATTGCATCAAAACTGAAAGAGATGCTTGGAAAGACAAAGGAAACAATGAAAGGGGCCTGGAAAAAAATATGCCCAAACTTAGTTGATGATTTCGAAGGCTTTGAAAATTCTGATTCTGAAGATAATGTAACAGAAAACATTGTAGAGATGGCAAGGCAGTTAGTGGAAGTGGAGGCAGAAGATGCTGCTGGACTTCTGGTGTCCCTTTTTGAGCCCCACAGCAATGAAGTTCTTCTGGAACTTGAAGAGGAGAGAGAAGAAGATGCGCGGGATAAGGTTGAGACCATCGAACAGCCTGAAGGCGTAACTTCAAAAAAATCTCTTTGAAGCTTTCCGTCATCTTGATAGTGCCATGGCTCTTTTTGAAAAGCATGACAGGGACTTTGAAAGAAGTTCCAAAGTCAATGCAATCATTTTGGGGGGGTTATGCCTGTTGCAAAGAAATCTACAGAGAAATGAAAAGAGCTACACTTCAAACCTCCTCAGACACCAACTTTCCTCAAAGGTCAGCAGCAGACAGTCAATCTCCCAAACCATCAACATCCACTGAAAGTCCACCTCGAGCATTAACATCGGCTCCAAGCCCTACTCCTATTATTATTTCTACTTCAGTAGTCCATCCAAATCGCCAGCAAGAAAGCATCTAGCCCATGATGACTAGACTTACGAAATACAGTAGAAATACAGTAGAAGATATGCCCTCTCTTTAATCCTTCCTACATAATTTTTACATCATTTTTCGTTCATCCATTTCGCATCTGCCAGCCCTAGTAAGAAAAAACAGCTGACATTAAAGATTTTCATTGAATAAAGCCTACTGTATTTATTTTGATTACAAATGCATTATTTACATCAGTTATGCCCATATATGACAATTGCAGGCATTTATTTATTGTACATGCATCGTTAAGTGGAAAAAAGGTAGTTCTTTAAGTACATTTTTGCTTTACAGACATGCTCTAGACCCATTGCGTACGTTAATGGAGGGTACAGTATGCCTGTATATTAAATTCTTTATTCCTGCTAGCAGTTTTGCCAATGTTCTTATTTTGAGTGCTGCAGGTCCTCATTAATGATGCCTCAGAGGCCATTCACCTTTGAACAGGCAGCCGGCATCTCTCAGTAAACTGGTTAATCTACCCGGTGTCAATTATTCAAAGAAAGGCTAGTTGGGATCTTGTTAGCAAGGCAGGGCAGTGAAAATGAAAAGAATGGCCCACAGGCTTGAATGATGTTTGGATAGAGTTATTGCCCATTATTGCCCATGTTCTGTGGAAGAGCACAGTGGGGGGGGGGGGAGGGTGGAGGGGGCAAGCTGGTACAGAAAGTGGCTTTGGGTAGGATGGCAGGTCAATTTAGTTATCCACCTATTCAGGGGTTGGGATTTTTTCCACTGAGGTTGGTACCTAAGCCTGAGGCTTTCTGCTTTATGATAATATTTAGCTGTACATTTGTAAAGTCTCTTACGTGTCCTATGAAAAACTATGGAGTTGGTGAGGCATTGTAGTCAGGGAGCTCTGCTAGCCAAACGTGACATTGAGTTGGACTTCTGGTTACCTTCAATGCTCCAGGGTGTTTCCATCTGCTGGGATTTAAGTTTCAAAATCAGTACTTTATTGACTTTACAGACTCTACATGGGTTGCTCTGTTTTTTGTCTTGAGACTTGGTTTTTGTGCGAACCCTTCAAGCAGTGGAACAAATTACCCGACAGGACAAAGTCACAGTAAGAACTGACCTACCCATAGGAGCGTGGGTACAAGATCAGGACCTGCTGGCCCACAGCCATGTCGTACAACAAGCTACCATGCAGAAGTGGAAATGGTACCTATAGGAGAGGGGAGGAAATCAAGTTGGGGAGCTGAGAAAACTATCTCAACAAATGGCTGGGCTGGTAACTTACAAAAGCCTGAAAGAGGCACAGGAGATATTGCTACCTATACTCAACCCCTCCCCTGTTTCAGAAGCCAAGCCATTCGAGCAGCTGGCAGAACATGAAAAGAGAAGTGCCTGGTTCACTGATGGATCCACTGTAGTAATATACCAAGGACGGCACTAGGTGACAGCAGCTTATAACCAGATAAGAATGCCATTCTTCAAGAAGAAGGGACGGTGGATAAAGCCAGTATGCAGAACTCAAAGCGATTGTGATGGTACTGGAGGAGACTAAAGGACCCATACACATTTACACAGACAGCTGGGCCTGCTATAAAGTCTCACCACCTGGATGCCCACATGGAAAGGGAATCAGTGGTCCATTCAAGGCAAGCCGGTGTGGTAATATATCTGGACGCAAGCACAGACTCAAGAGGTCTCCATCGGGCATATCAGGGCCCATGCAAAAGATGCATTCAATGAAGAAGTGCCTAAAATGACCAAAGCCCAGCGCACCAAAGGCACAGGATCCAGTTCTGTATAACCTGGCCCATAAACAATAAATATTCAAAGCCTGTGGTGAAACTGTAGCTCTTAAAAAAATTGGTTTTAAAAAAACACAGAGAAACCGAAGTAGGGTAACAAAGTGCAAGACCACCAGAGGGTATGTAATAAAGACACAAAAATATTGCACAAAAAAAAAACACAAATTGTGATAAAAGTGAAGTGAAAAAATTAGATCTCCCACTCACATACTGTAAGGTCAATGTAGACCAGTAGAGAGATATACTGCAGATAGGCTGGTCCTTGATCGAAAGGCTTGGTGCAAGCAAATCCAATTATATGGAAAAAAGAAGAGGCAAAATAGTGCAATGTAATTTTATACAAAAAGACAGTAGGTCAAACGCAGATAGACCTGTGTGGAGTTGCAGGGGAATTCTGGTTCCTCTTAGTGCTCTTTCTCTCCATCAGCCCAGCTGCTTGTTGCGGCCAGCGCAGTTCAGTGATGTCACAGATGTGGGCAGAGGTAAGCGAGGAGCGGGTTCAGAGACAAATACACAGGGAAACTCAGCTTCTTTAATTCGTTACTCGAACCACTGTTTGATACTGTACCTGTTTTTCTTCCTCTATTTCACCTCAGGACTTTGCTGACATTTCAAGACAAAGGTGGATTCCATTCATCAAGACATTCCCTCTGTATCCTTCTCACATTCTACACCTCCTCTTCCTAACTCTCCTCCAGCCTTCTTCGCCACTTTTTCCTCTATCACAGAGGATGATGTGTTGCTGCTGATCTTTTCTCCCTCTACCACTTGACATCTTGACCCCATTCCGTCCCATCTCCTCAAACCTCTTGCTCCTACTCTAATATGTTAAACTCCTCCCTCTACTCTGATATCTTTCGTGCCTCCTTCAAGCACGTAACAGGTATACCCTTACTCAAAAACAATAAGCTTGACCTACCTTTCGCTCCAATTATCACCCTGTCTCCCTCCTGCCTTTTGTATCTAAAATCCTTGAACGCCTTGTGTTTTCTCGCTTTTTTTTCTCACCACCTACTCTCTTCTAGACCCGCTACAACTGGCTTCCACACTGCTCACTCCACTGAAACAGCCCTCACTAAAATAACTAATGGTCTCCATGCTGCCAAAGACAAAGGTCTTTACACTTTACACATATTACTTGACCTCTCTGCAGCCTTTGATACTGTGGACCACCCTCTTCTCCTTCACATTCTACATATTGGTATCCGTAACAGAGCTCTATCCTGGATTTCCTCTTATCTCTCCCATCGTACTTTCAGTGTCTTGTATGCTAACACCTCCTCCTCCTCTGTCGAACTCTGAGGGTGTACCTTAGGGCTCTATCCTGAGACTTCTTCACTTTTCTCTTTACACACTCTCCAGGTGACCTTATCACATCTCTAGGGTTCAAATATCACCTCTACGCTGATAACACAAAAAATTACTTTTCAACCCCTGACCTTACACCTGAGACCAAAGTCTCTGAATGTCTCTCTGCTATATCATCCTGGATGGACCTCCATCGATTCAAACTTAACATGTCCAAAATGGAGATCCTCATAATTCTTCCCAAGCCTGGCCCTACTGCCACCTTCTACATCACTGTTGGCAGTACTATCATACACACAGTATAACAAGCCCGCTGCCAAGGGTCACATTTGATTCCTGAGCTGGGCTCAGATTCTCCTTATTCACAATGTAGCCAAAACCTGTTGTTTTTACCTCCGTAGCATTGCAAAGAAACATCCTTTCCTCGGTCTCTCTACTGCTAAAACTCTAATGCAGGCCGCCAGTCTCTTATGTCTCGACTATTGTAACCTTCTTCTGTCCACCTTCTGCCCAGGGCCGCCCACAGTGGGGGAGAGCCAGGATATGTGTTCTGGGCCCTGTGGTTGCTGGGGTCTTGGCTGGCTGGTGCTGGAAGTTGGGCCCAACTTCTGTATCCAGCTGCCGGGCGGCTGTGCCTCTGGTTGCCGCTACTGAGCCCCGGCTCTCCCCAGCTGCTGCCTCATCCCATGCCATGCTTCTCTCTCTCTCCAACTGGTGTGTGCCGGAAGCTGAGCCTAACTTCCGGGTGCCCCCAGCTTCTGGTGCACAATTGTTGGAGAGAGATATAGACCTGGCGTGGGACGGGCCGCAGCTGAGGAAAGCTGGGAGGGGAGGGGGCGGGGTGGGCAAGCAATGCTCTAGTCCTGGGCCCCAGGAAATCTGCCTGCAGCCCTGTTTGTGCCTCTCACTGGTTTCCCCTTACAATCTATCCAAATGTTGATGCTGGAATCACTTTAATATCTCCTAAATCTGTCTCAGCATCTCGCCTGCTGAAATCCCTCTCCTGGTTTCCTAGTAAACTCTGTATCACTTACAATATTCTCTTCCTCACTTTTAAGGCTGTACACTCTTCTGCCCCTCCTTACATCTCAGTCCTAATTGCTCGCTGTACTCCTCCCTGACTCTTGCCTTCTGCTCAATGATGTCTTCTGGCTACCCCTTTTTGTATCAAATGCCCTCTCACACCTAAAGCCTTTCTCACTCACTGGTCCATACATCTGGAATGCCATTCCCCTCAATATCCAACTGGCACTCGCTCTCTGCACATTCTCCCTACTTATCACATAGATTGTAAGCTCTTTGGGGCAGGGACTCCCTTTCCTATTGTTACTTTCATGTCTGAAGCACTTATTCTCATTATGTTTTATACAGTATCATTATGTCATGTGTATTACGGCTGTGAAGCGCTATGTACCTGTACAGTTATTTGAGTGTATATTTCAGAAATTGCCCCACATGGTTTTTCTTGGGTACGTAGTCACAAATTAACAGTCACACAATCCTGCTTTTTTGGAACAGCAAGCTAACAAGGTACTTGGCAGATGAATATGAATTAGTACTAACTTGGCAAGTACTCTCTTCTAATTTTTTTGTTGGATGATCTACTCAATGTGTTCTAGTACTGCAGCCAACACCCAAGGCCACACACTGGGTGTGCTTGGCAACAACACTGCCTATATGCCAACCACTGGAATGTTTATTTTTTTTGACTGTACCACCATTTTAGTCTGTGGCTGACTTCTTGGTTAGCCATTGAAATCTTAAATACAGTCTTCTTTTCTGAATCCATTGATTACTGTTGTGGCACTTACATGGGACTGATTGGAGGAATGTACTGAAGAGAAATTTGACCATACTGGCTTATGTTTTCCCACATGAATTCCAAATATTATCTACAGTATCTGTGGACTTTTTAGTTGTTCTAAAGATTGTTAAATGCCAGTTTGAAAACCTAAATCTTGTGTTCATGCAAAAAGCAGGCATTTGCTATAAAAGATTTGTCAATATTTCACTGCAGTTTTTCAACATTTTATTCCCAGCTGTAATTCGAGGATTTTTTGCAACAGAAGGAAAATTACCTCCTCTTTGTTCAAGGTTCTTTAAAAGCCAAGTTGCTACATAACAATGACCGCATAATGTTATTGTATCTTGGAAACAGAATTAATCTGGTTTCTTTGGTGATGAAATAGTCTACTTTCAGACGCAGTCAAAATGAAATCTAAAATTGTATTGCTATCAACATTGATCAGTAGGTTTTGTGTTTCTAGAACCTTATGTCATTAGTTCATGGAAAAATAATAAAACACATTGCTCCCCCTATACAATAATTCTTAGCCGTTTTTATGCTTGTTTTGATATCAGGTGATCGATCCTCATCTTAATGATTTTCCAAACAAGTTCAGGTGTTAGCAAAGTGTTTTTGTTAACATTGTTTGAAGGAGTTAAAGACATTGTGATAATCTGGTCAATGTCCAAGGTACGAGTTATGCTTCTGAGTTTCCTGCTACACTTGCAGTGATGGTGGTCACCTCAGAGGGAGCCCTTAATAAAATGCTGTTACATTAACAGTCATTACACTAACAGTTGTTTAAGTCTTGTCTCAGTCAATTACTCAATAATAGAACTCTTAAGCTCAGACAAATGGATTTTAAATGGGAATATTAAAAAAAAATGTGCGCTACAAAGTACTAAAGTAGGGACTGTATTTGACAAGTGGGACATGGTGGACATTACTATGATACCACCCATTTTATTACTTAATACCATGTGGTCAAAGCTACCAATCTTTAGTTAACCATTTCCCTGTCCGAGGGGCCTGCAATGCATTAATCACTAATATTGATTAACTACCTATATATTAAAGTTTTGATTCACAAATACCACTTCATACAGTAGCTAAAATACTGCAAACTAGTACAAACTACATTTTCTTTTTACCAACGTACAGTACACCTTTTTTTAAATGTACAGTATGTATACTAGAGTAAGATATAACAAAGAAAAAAATGCAGTACTTATAACCTGCAACTTTTCTCCATACATTACATTTAAAAATGATACATTATTTTAAATATATATTATGCTCTCCATCAATAATACCATTATTTTTTCTTCGTGTCATAAGTGTAATTTTCCCTGTCCAACATGAAGCCCCAATTTCAAAATACAGTTGAGAGCCTTGTAAATACCCAAATAATCTAATGTTTGAGATACATGCCAGCACGCCATCTGCGTTACTTCAAATAATAACAATAATTTGGGGGAATTCAAAATGCTAATTGTAGTTTTCTGCGATAAGTTTTCCAAAATGCTTTTTAAAATGAGGTTAGAGACTGGAGTTAAATTATCAAATATTTTAATGATCCTACGGTATGTCTGCTTTGTGTCATGAGTAGCTCAGACTGAATGCTGTGTTCCTAATAGAGAACTTGTAAGGGGTATAATAAATACAAAGCAATATACACTGACTAATGAGAACAGCTGTTTCTGTTTTTATTAAAAAGAGCCTATTATGTTTGCTAACCCCATCACATCTAACCCCATCACATCTTGAGGCTGCGGTAATTTATAACAATAAAGTGCTGATCTCTCTAACGGTATATAATTAAAACTATAGCAACGGTTGTCAATACTTATTTATGCTGGAATACTTTACAATGTAGTACAGGCTCTGTGGTAGCAAAGGTGTTGAACAATAGCCTGGTACTCTTGGGTTTATAAGATTCCATTCTTGAACAATCAAACAACAGTGATCTTAACAGGTCCATAGCAGGTCCTATATATATATAGCTATATATATATATATATATATATAGCAGGTCCTATATATAGCTATATATATATATATATATATATGTATATATATATATATATATATATATATATATACAAGCTTATTAACCACTCACCCTGGCTGAGTCCATTACCAACACACCGAAGATATATAATTTATTCAACAAACTCCCCCCCCCCCACCACACGCTGACATAACCGAGGTAATCAGAGACATTTGCTGCATGATATCTTTATTGCATTATTGCCATTGATAGAGCACCGGCTTTCTTTGGGGTTTATTCCTAATTTTTTCACATATATATATATATATTTGGGGAATAAACCCCAAAGAAAGCCGATGCTCTATCAATGGCAATAATATATGTGTGTGTATATATATATATGTGTGTATATATATATGTGTGTATATATATATATATATATATATGAGCAAAAAAATGTAGCGCCAGAATAGTACTGTGATATATTAGTGATGAAGGAACTATAGTGATTATTGGTATGAATACAAAGTGTATATAGTGCTATACGTGTATATAAGAGTAGAATATGCAATATTAAATAACATATAACATATAACGTTGTTATCTATTAAACTATACAACACAACTCAACCATTAATAATGTATAAAAAATAAAAAAGTGCAAAAAGTGCTTAAAACAGAAAAAATAAAATAAATAAAGTCCAACCAGTCCTTCAAAAGTTAGTCCATAATAGGAGGTATAGGATGTAGACAAGGGGGTCTTCGGCTGCTCTCACACGGGATTAACCACCTCCACGGATACCTAGAAACAGAAAAAGAGAGAGAGAGAGCGCACGCCCCATAGCATAACACTGTATGTTATTTAAAAAAAGGAAGGGAGGAGGGGGGGGAAAGGAATCGCACTCACAAGATTAAAATATTTAAAAGGCAGTTTGTGAATAAATATCACCACCATCCGGTTCTGCAAAGCGGAATAGCTCTGTGGACTCCTTCAGGACTGCCCGTCGAAATCACCGCTGACCGGGTATCAGGGATGCCGTTTGCCGTCTGTTATCTGTCCGGAACTCAGCTCTCCACTCCGAATGGCCGCTGTAAAGTTCCCACGCTAGGTTTGGCCTCGTGCGCGTGCGCAGCGTCGTCGTGACGTAATCGCGCTCTCAGTATCCCTGACGTGTTTTGTCACCACCGGGCGACTTTCTCAAAGGGCTGATGGTTTGTGGAATAAATTCCTGCCCCCTGCAGGGACTCCCCTTAGCATAGGGACAGGGTCCTGTAGAACCAGCATAGTGAGGGTTACAGCCAGGAAGCGTTACATCCTGGCCCTTGGTGGCAAGAGTGAATAACTCTCTGCAGTTGCAGAGATAAGAGACTTTCCAAAGGTGGATAACTCCATGTGGGAGCCACCCACCGCCAGGCAGAATTTCAGGACGTCGCAGAGGAGATCGCAGAGCGGCGGATCCTTTGTGAAGAATCTGCAGCCCCAGGTGCTGGAACACTGGGGCAGGTATCATATTTAACCTGCACCAACATACTGGTACATCAGGCGCTGATCCCGCATATAGGTTCTGGGTCTCTTAGTGGACTCATGGGACTCTGGGTACACGGTGTTGGTGGAGGAATGTGTGGAGGTTTAGGCCCTGTGAGAAGACGGGTAGTTGTGCCTAGTAGTGTTACATGGTGACACTGTAGATATGTACTGTTGATGTCATATTGTTATTATTGCTGATGTATGTGTTATGTTCTATGCTGCATATAGTAAACTGTTATACTTACACTCTTGTGTATGTGGTTACTATATGTGGTTCCTGTGCAGGGAACATTCTACACTCCTAGAATCCTACACAGGTGGAGGTGCTGAATGTAAGATCGTTCCAGAGGCTCAGGCCTCCTGTGAGCCTAACAGGTAAAAGAACCACACACCTGGTAACATATAGAGCTTTCCCTCACATGCACTCTATCAGCGATTGGGGGTGGAGGAACATGCGTTACAAGTAGATGACAAGAATATATATATATATATATATATATATATATATATATATATATACACATATATATATATATAGAAAAAGAGAGAGAGCGCACGCCCCATAGCATAACACTGTATGTTTATTTTAAAAAAGGAAGTGAAGAGGGGGGGGGGGAAAGGAATCGCACTCACAAGATTAAAATATTTAAAAGGCAGTTTGTGAATAAATATCACCACCATCCGGTTCTGCAAAGTGGAATAGCTCTGTGGACTCCTTCAGGACTGCCCGTCGAAATCACCTCTGACCGGGTATCAGGGACGCCGTTTGCCGTCTGTTATCTGTCCGGAACTCAGCTCTCCACTCCGAATGGCCGCTGTAAAGTTCCCACGCTAGGTTTGGCCTCGTGCGCGTGCGCAGCGTCGTCGTGACGTAATCGCGCTCTCAGTATCCCTGACGCGTTTTGTCACCACCGGGCGACTTTCTCAAAGGGCTGATGGTTTGTGGAATAAATTCCTGCCCCTCTTATAGCCAGTCCATTGCTTATTAACCAGTAAAGGGGTGATTGTTAACCCATAATATGCTGATAGGGTGGTACTCATAGACGCACGTACTTTAAATGACTGACTATATAAAAAAGCAGATCAAGGACAATTATATGAAGAAATAAACACATAATGCGGGAGGATCTAAAACACATGATACTTATATATATAAAAAACATACTTATAGCTCAACTTCATTATTAATACAAAAAATAATATATATACTAAAAGCCAAAATTCATTAGAATATAATGTAAAATTTAAAAAAGATTTAATTTTGATTTTCTGGATTAAGGGGCTAACATAAAATGATATACAAATTAAATTAATTTAACCCCTACAGTCTATCAATTATTCTACATTGTATTGTTACAACAAACACAAAGATGAATATTAATATGCAATTATAAATTACATATACAATGTGATAACCCCTAGATCCTCATCAAAACATCATATATATATATATGTATTATAATAAATTGAATAGAATCACATATTCCTATAAAATTGAGCTGATAATGATTCAACATTAATTTAACTTGGACAAATGATTACACAAATAGATGTAGCACTTATAATAGATAAATTAAATATTATATTTATATTGGTGCTACAGATGGGCCAAAGAACTACCTCATAATTCTAAGGGGCTGTAAGTACTCCCCAGATATTGTTCCTAGACTAGTAACATAATATTCTTAAACCAATGTGTGTGGAATGGATATAAATATGAACTATACTCATTTCTACAAATATATACAATTATAAAGTGAAAAATAAAATGAAAAATAAAAATTAAAAATAAAAATAAAAGTGGTAAATGAAAATAAAAATAAAAATAAAAGGACTGGAAATCCAATGACCATGGAGAGGAGAGAGAAAGAGTTTCAAGGACTTGGTGATTGAAAAATGACTGTGATATGTTAATATTAAAAATAAAAATAATATAAAAATAATGTGTTTATATTTCTATTTTATTCCTATATGGTATGTGTATATGTCAATTGTGATATTAAATTAGATAAAGTTATAGTGAATAATAGTAGACACCAATGTCCATCATTCATATACTCCATAGATGGGGGGGGAAGGGGGAAAAAGAAAATGGGAAAAGGGGAAAAAGGGAATGGAATGGGAATAATTGGGGAAAGGGACACACTGGGGGAAGGGTGGGGTGGGGATAAACTGCTTGTGGATGTGGAAGTGGAGGAAAAAGAGAACTGAGGGAAGAGAGCAGATGACTATACTCCCATAAATAGAGCGACGAGAGTCCAAGAGGGTAGGAGATCAGACTAGTGTACTAGCATCCAGACACTCATTGAGTCCTCCAGGGGTGAGAGTCCCTAACTGGTGGATCCAATAAGTCTCCTGTCTGCACAAGATCTTAAATCGATCGCCTCCCAGAGCACAGGTTGAAATGTATTCAAGGCCCATTACTGTCATACATTTAGGGTCCTGATTATGTATGGCTTTATAGTGTCGGGAAATACTATTCACAGTTAATCCCTTTATGACACTCCTTCTGTGCTCCAGGAAACGGGTGCAGAGGGGTCTTGTGGTGCGTCCAATGTAACGTAACCCGCAACCACACTGGATGCAGTACACCACAAATGTACTGAGACAGTTTATAAAATTCCTGACCTGATAGATATTATCTCTATTGGGAGAACTGAAATCAGACCGAATCTTCAGATGTCCACAGGTAATGCATCTACCTCGTCCACACTTATGGTTTCCTTTAAGGCCATTAGGAACCGATTTAATGGAAACATTCACTGATTTCAATTTAGTTGGTGCTATAATGCTCTTCATATTTCTGGCCTTTCTGTAGACAATCGATGCTCGATCCGGAAGAATGCCCTTCAAATGAGGATCACATCTGAGAACCCCCCAGTGATTGCTAATAATCTTTTGGATAGCTTTATAAGACTGATTATAGGTGGTAATGAATCTTAGACTAGATTTATCAGTATTATCTGCAATCACTGGTGAGTTGTATCCCAGACGAGATGTGACCTGCCTATTTTTAGATGTCTGTAACATTTTTGATCTGTCAAGGGAACTAACTTTTTTGAAAGATTCAGAAACTAATTTGTTATCATAACCTTTTTGTTTAAATTTGAGGCTGAGTTGTTCCGACTGCTGGACAAAATCCATATCTCTGGAGCAGTTTCTCCTGATTCGGTGAAACTGCCCGAGAGGAATGTTATGTAACCACTGCTTGTGATGATTAATGGACGCATGTACATAACTATTGACAGAGACTTCTTTAAAATGAGTGGATGTGATAATATTGAGATTTTCATCAGATGTAAGTAATAGATCCAAAAAGACTATGGAGGTGGCATCTATGTTAAATGTGAATTTCAATCTTAAAGGATTGTCGTCCAATGATCTAAGAATCTCAAATAATTCAGCCTCCTCCCCGTCCCAGATGAAAATCATATCATCTATGAAACGGCCATAGTACACGAGGCCCGCTCCAAGATGTTCATTTTGCCACACAAATCTCTCCTCCCAAAAACCCATGAAGAGATTTGCATAGCTAGGAGTGAACCTCGTGCCCATGGCCGTTCCACAGATCTGTAAATGATAAATCTCCTCAAACAGAAAATAATTGTGATTTAAAATAAATTTAACACAATCCAAAATAAATACCTTATGTTTCTTAGGGATGCACAAGTCCTTATCGGGCAATATTTCAATGCTTCAATACCCCTGGCATGGTCAATGCAAGTATATAGCGAGGCCACATCACATGTGGCCCATAAATAGGTGGACTTCCACTTGATGCCTGAGGTGGCCTCGATGACATGGAGCGTATCCCTAATATGTGACCTGAGCTGGGCTACAAATGGTTGAAGATGGTAATCTACATATTGAGATAAGCTCGACGTCATCGACTCCACCCCAGACACAATGGGCCTGCCAGGGGGATTGATCAAGGACTTGTGCACCTTAGGCAAATGATAAAACATGATAAAACATTTTTATTTTTATTTTCAATATTAACATATCACAGTCATTTTTCAGTCACCAAGTCCTTGAAACTCTTTCTCTCTCCTCTCCATGGTCATTGGATTTCCAGTCCTTTTATTTTTATTTTTATTTTCATTTACCACTTTTATTTTTAATTTTTATTTTTCATTTTATTTTTCACTTTATAATTGTATATATTTGTAGAAATGAGTATAGTTCATATTTATATCCATTCCACACACATTGGTTTAAGAATATTATGTTACTAGTCTAGGAACAATATCTGGGGAGTACTTACAGCCCCTTAGAATTATGAGGTAGTTCTTTGGCCCATCTGTAGCACCAATATAAATATAATATTCAATTTATCTATTATAAGTGCTACATCTATTTGTGTAATCATTTGTCCAAGTTAAATTAATGTTGAATCATTATCAGCTCAATTTTATAGGAATATGTGATTCTATTCAATTTATTATAATACATATATATATATATATATGATGTTTTGATGAGGATCTAGGGGTTATCACATTGTATATGTAATTTATAATTGCATATTAATATTCATCTTTGTGTTTGTTGTAACAATACAATGTAGAATAATTGATAGACTATAGGGGTTAAATTAATTTAATTTGTATATCATTTTATGCTAGCCCCTTAATCCAGAAAATCAAAATGAAATCTTTTTTAAATTTTACATTATATTCTAATGAATTTTGGCTTTTAGTATATATATTATTTTTTGTATTAATAATGAAGTTGAGCTATAAGTATGTTTTTTATATATATAAGTATCATGTGTTTTAGATCCTCCCGCATTATGTGTTTATTTCTTCATATAATTGTCCTTGATCTGCTTTTTTATATAGTCAGTCATTTAAAGTACGTGCGTCTATGAGTACCACCCTATCAGCATATTATGGGTTAACAATCACCCCTTTACTGGTTAATAAGCAATGGACTGGCTATAAGAGGGGCAGGAATTTATTCCACAAACCATCAGCCCTTTGAGAAAGTCGCCCGGTGGTGACAAAACGCGTCAGGGATACTGAGAGCGCGATTACGTCACGACGACGCTGCGCACGCGCACGAGGCCAAACCTAGCGTGGGAACTTTACAGCGGCCATTCGGAGTGGAGAGCTGAGTTCCGGACAGATAACAGACGGCAAACGGCGTCCCTGATACCCGGTCAGAGGTGATTTCGACGGGCAGTCCTGAAGGAGTCCACAGAGCTATTCCACTTTGCAGAACCGGATGGTGGTGATATTTATTCACAAACTGCCTTTTAAATATTTTAATCTTGTGAGTGCGATTCCTTTCCCCCCCCCCTCTTCACTTCCTTTTTTAAAATAAACATACAGTGTTATGCTATGGGGCGTGCGCTCTCTCTCTTTTTCTATATATATATATTCTTGTCATCTACTTGTAACGCATGTTCCTCCACCCCCAATCGCTGATAGAGTGCATGTGAGGGAAAGCTCTATATGTTACCAGGTGTGTGGTTCTTTTACCTGTTAGGCTCACAGGAGGCCTGAGCCTCTGGAACGATCTTACATTCAGCACCTCCACCTGTGTAGGATTCTAGGAGTGTAGAATGTTCCCTGCACAGGAACCACATATAGTAACCACATACACAAGAGTGTAAGTATAACAGTTTACTATATGCAGCATAGAACATAACACATACATCAGCAATAATAACAATATGACATCAACAGTACATATCTACAGTGTCACCATGTAACACTACTAGGCACAACTACCCGTCTTCTCACAGGGCCTAAACCTCCACACATTCCTCCACCAACACCGTGTACCCAGAGTCCCATGAGTCCACTAAGAGACCCAGAACCTATATGCGGGATCAGCGCCTGATGTACCAGTATGTTGGTGCAGGTTAAATATGATACCTGCCCCAGTGTTCCAGCACCTGGGGCTGCAGA
This sequence comes from Ascaphus truei, assembly GCF_040206685.1. Classification (NCBI taxonomy): domain Eukaryota; kingdom Metazoa; phylum Chordata; class Amphibia; order Anura; family Ascaphidae; genus Ascaphus; species Ascaphus truei. The sequence goes on along the minus strand of NC_134484.1, from coordinate 403,093,996 downwards.
TTCTTCACAAAGGATCCGCCGCTCTGCGATCTCCTCTGCGACGTCCTGAAATTCTGCCTGGCGGTGGGTGGCTCCCACATGGAGTTATCCACCTTTGGAAAGTCTCTTATCTCTGCAACTGCAGAGAGTTATTCACTCTTGCCACCAAGGGCCAGGATGTAATGCTTCCTGGCTGTAACCCTCACTATGCTGGTTCTACAGGACCCTGTCCCTATCCTAAGGGGAGTCCCTGCAGCAGACCACAAGCTGAGGTGAGTAGGGCCTAGCTGGGGCCTAGGGGAAACTTCTGGCCTAGTGCAGAAGGCTTCTTTCCTTCCTGCACAAACACACCCTCCCCTCTCTGTGTCTCAGCTCCTACTGACTCGCATGTCTGTGAGCAACATTGTATCCTTCTCCAGCAGGAGAAGTTGCAAGCACTTTTCGCTGTCTGACTGCATGTGATCTGGGTAAAAGGGCAGTCCCCAGAGGCTGCTGGGTGTTGTAGTCCTTTGTACAGCTCTTTAACATTATGGCCATGTGCGCCTGCTCCACTGCGCCTGCGCAACCCTGTAATGGCCGCCGCTACTCTCCACCACGCCTGCGCAATTGTGGGCAGACCCTGCGCTCCAAAAATGGCTGCCGCTAACGTTCTGCACATGTGCGAGCCTCTGCACCTGCGCGAACGTGCACAAGATGGTGGCACCCTGTTGCTGGGAGCCCCCCGCGACGCGCTCACCCCGCAGCAGCACACACATAAGGGGGAAGGAACCGGGAGACAGGGGGACCGGGGGGACCCTGGCTACATACTATATATAGATATATACACATAGACATATGCTAGATAGAGAAGAGACTGAGGTCCGGATACATTAAGCTGCCATAACCTAAAAGTGCAGCATCGGCAAAAAATGTGCCTTATTTTTATCATGCAATACATCAAGCGTTGTATCGACAAAAATATAACACTTTTTGTCGGATTAAAAATATCAGATCTGATGAAAAAGAGACCTAATACTATTTCGGTTAAAATGGCTATTCATCAGGTTCGGATATTTATCGGAATGGGACGAATGCCAAAAAGACCGCAAATATTTTGTTACCTATTCCAGGCTGGTGTTAACCCTGTCTTTCTTACAGATGTGTCCAGACTTACTGTTTTCATGACAAAGTGCAAGATTACACTAATGTAAACACTTTGTTTGCTGAGACTCATACATGGTCTGTCGGCGTCCATCCGCGGTCTGTCCATGATCAGCTGGCATAATTTATTGTGGGGATTATTTATGTAATTACAATTCAGTATGTGTCCGGCAGATGGCACACTGAATATGTTTGCCTATGCCCACACATGCACTGTCTACAACGACAACAAACGTGTTTCCATACAATATACTGTACAATGTAACAATGTCACTAGAAATGTTTAAAATATCTAGAAACCCTTTATTATTATTACGATGGCAGCCAGAAGTCGAGGCCACCCCACAGAGGGCCCCAGGACTCCACCAAGCATATCATCGTTCCTGGCCTGGGAGTTCCAACAGGAGTACTGGGACCCAATGGAGCTCATCTGGGTTGTAGTTTTCCCTACAAGAGATTGTGTTATATATGCTAGTGCTATATCAAAGACTGTTGGTTCGCTCTATGCGCCAGAAGTTAAAGTTTGTGATGTCCAGGGATTTAGTATTGCATGTATAAAGTGTCCTGCAAAGACTGTTTTGCAAAAGGAAGAATGTCCAATTTTCCAGCTAAAACAGAGTTTGCAAAAGAACAGTTTAGCAAAAGCTGTGCATGGTTGTAAATATTGTCTGGGGCCCGCCTATCCCAGTGGCATGAAAGTATGGCCACACCTTTTCTGAACTGTTTAAGAAGAATCAAGGGACAAGAGCCAGGCCCACCCCTGATAGTCTCGATAGGGGAGGGACTTTCAGTTTCAAAGAGAACAGCACAGGCGGGTAAATGCGTCATGAAGTCACACATTGCTACATGCCCTGAGCTCGACTTTGTGATCAAAATTGGATCGATACAGTTGACTACATCTCTGGTTGAGTCACAACTAAAGCTTTAGAAGTTTGCAATATTAATAGCAGTGTCCAATCCCAAAAGTGAACATGTTACTATGTCGCTACCTCAGCTCCACACAGAGCCTATGAGCCTGCTGTAACAGTTACACATTACAAAGTTCCAGGCGGGGTCTTTGTGATTTCTATCCAATGCAAAGAATTTCTCCAGGCTGTATGTGCCATTTGCAGGTGCCATGGAGGGGAGTTGTCATAATATGCCAGGCGCTGATATGTAGCCACCTCCTCTGTACTGCAGGCAAGCTGTGGCCGCAGAGAAGAATAAAAAAGCGGCTTACACTGTTGATGTTCATGCCCGGGAGAACAAGAGCACCACTCCATGATGTCCTCCAATGAGGAACGAGCCACAAAAGTTGCTCCGGTAGAAGTACCCACAGAGGCAACGGCATGGCTGGTGAATGAACAGGTTCACCCCCAGCAGAGTCAAGTGCTATCTATTGCAAAGAAGATAAAGATTTTCAATTTGTTGAAGGACCTAAGTTTGCTGAAGCTGGCAATTCCCGATTGGCATATTTGGAGATCGGCCGGAATGAGGGCACAGAGCCAAAAGCTAATGATGCAAGTGTCCCCTGATTGATATATTTAGGGGACGACCACATGTCATATCCTGAATCAATCCTTTTCTTGTCCAGCGAGATGGAAAGGGGAAGTATGGTATTGAAGCGTACACCAACGTTCGAACTGACCCAAAGGTCTGCTTCAAGGAGAGGTAACCTAGTCCGGGACAATTGGGGGTATGAATATCCTTATGTACCTGTGGGGGTTATGGAAGTTGTTGATATACTCCATGGCTAATGGCTTGAAATGTATTGTGAAGACTATATTACCCGTCATGGCAACTTGTAAACAGAGAATATCATGCATCCACCCTACTGCAGCTTTGGCACATAGGCAGCAGTATTTATAAATGATGGAGGGTTTAGAGTTTGCCACCCTACCAGTGGGCGTCATACTGCTGCACCAGCCCTCATTCTAAAACTTCTTGGAGCCGTTGTCGTTGGATCTGCTGTATTCCACGCGCAATAAATTGTGCATCCCCCGTGTTCATGCCGAATTCGCACCACCCGGCACACACGGTTGATCTGTTTAATTATAATGGTTTTGGATTTAATTGGGGGCAGAACTGTACGGCTGTACAGTAGGTTGAATTGCTATTAGACTTTTAAGACAACAGCTCACTTGAGTTTCTAGACGGTATTGCAGACAACGCTAAGATGCAATTTTCTGCGCCCAATAGAAACCCGAGTCAATTGCTATACGGTTGGAAAACATAGCGCGTCATGACCCCGGTATTTAGAGCGATACGTCGGGCGAAGTTTTAAAATAAAGGCTGGCGCCTCTGTAGGTGGGATGGATGGTAACCCCCCATTTGGATTATTTAACTTTTAACGTCCGTCCTTTTCCTCCCTCATTTAGTGCACTGTATATACCAGTTACAGTTAATTGTTAATGATCCTTTTTTGTTCTTTGTTTATGGGGTTCTCGTTTTCCTATTTGGTCCTTAAAAAAACAGTAGGATTTCATTAACACTTATTAATCCTTCATAAAATAAATCAACTCCTTCAACAGCAAGCACTGGCAAACTTTACACACGAGTTGGCAATACTTTACACAGACAGAGCTCCATCTGATTTGAGCGCACACAGAGGGAGAGAGGAAGGAAAGAAGGGAGAGAGAGAGGGGGAGAGCAGTTCATCAAAATCCAATGTAAGCCTTCATGATGAATCTGTTGTCAGACTCCTACATAATATTATTTCACCATCTAAAAATTATATACGGCTAACCCACAAAAATAATTGGAGAGTGAGTTGTCATTACTTGTAGTTAGGTCATACAATTCTTCTTCAGAATTAATGCTAATAACTTAAAGTCTTATTTTTTTCATTATGTACAATTTAACTTTGGTTGAACTTGTTATTTTTTTCTTTGGTTTTTAAGATAATCGATGACTAAAAGTACTACTATAGTGTCTGTAATAAATTAACTAGTAGTAGTTATAGATATATAGGAAACTGTCCTGCGCTCAAGTCGTCGTCCGGCACTAATAGTGTCAACAACAAGTCACATAGACAGAAACAGGGAGTTGGATTAGGCCAACAAATGAGGTCAGAGCTTGGGAAGGTTAACCTTACCTATGAGAAGCTCACTTCCAGACCTTGGTCCTGTCCTCCTCTGTATTCCGATCCAGGCGTGCAGCCTTCTGTGTGTATGGCATGGAGAGGAAAGAGATCCGGCGCCACAGCCAGTGACTGAGTCTGAGGCACTTTCGGTTTGATTGAAAAATCTTTATTCAGCTCAAAATCGAACACAGGCTACACCACAGTCTCCCCCTCAACGCGTTTCACGCTCAAATCAGCGCTTCGTCTTGGAGTGGGGAGCTGTGGCCTGAGGCTGCACATTTATTGTAAAAAAAGCCTGCGAAAAACGGGTTTAAAATATTAACCTCTGAGGTACCAGTGTCATAACAATCTGTAATGGTGCACCACAATCCTAATATTATAATTGCTTGCTTTAGTTATACTGTAGGTATTAAATATGTCAATGATTGAATGTCATTAAATGCAAATAGACATACTGCTTTAAATTTGGGGAAAGTGGATTAACTGAGCTATTAGCTAGAAAAGCATGATTAAAAAGTAATAACTAACGACAAGTCATAATTATTAAATATGTCTGATTGATGAATGAAATTACATGCAATTTGGAATATTGCATATTAATTTGAAAAAAAGACAATTGACATATACTGTAAATATAAAAATACAATATGAGTATCTGGCATCTAAATTTAACAGATAGGTTGAACTCGATGGACATATCTCTGTCTTGTTTCAACCTCATTGTCACATACGGTACGCCTCTCAACCTGGCCCACTTTTCACCTTCGGAAAGGTTCCTCAAATGAACAATATCTACCCTCAATCAGTCCCTATAAACCATCTGTCACAAACAGCACACAAGTGAGCACGTGACTTAGATATGCAACCAGGGCTAATACAGGGCTACTCTAGCCAATTCACCTTTCTCCTCCGCAAGGTACTATCAATGACTTAATATTAACCCCTCACTCAATTGCAATTATATTTATCTGCTTCCACCACCCGAGACGTATGCAAAATATGGGAATAATATATACCTGCCCAGGTCTCAGATCCCTGATTATTCTAGAGAAAACAATGCACTTAACACACAAAAGTCAGTTTTAGCAAAATGTGTCCGAAAATGTAAATGACTCTCCACAGAGCATGCAACAGTTCATTCAGAGCACCACAACATTACTTATTAAAGAGTATATATATATATATATATAGCAAAACACAGGGGGTGCCCAGTGCTACATCCAAATGACAAAACATACATGGTAATAATTACCAGAAATGATGCTTAAGTACTAATAACAATGCCAAAACATCATAAGCTTGCACACCAAATCGTCAAGGTAAACCATAATAAGTGCAAGTCCTACACTACACTGCATTTGTTCCCAATACCTCTGTATGAGGGGGAAGAACCATAATAGATTCATTACCTGCAGCAAGATAAGAAAATCCACCATTAAAAAGGGGGGAGGTGACTTGAGCTCTGGGGGAGGTGCCACAACCTCCATACAACTGATTCCAGTCAGAAATTAATTAAACACACAAACCCAGCAAGCTCAAACGCCCACACCCACCTAATCTTGACTATATGTAATGCCACATAGAGTGCAACTGGGCTGTGGCACATGAATATAGCAAAACACAGGGGGTGCCCAGTGCTACATCCAAATGACAAAACATACATGGTAATAATTACCAGAAATTATGCTTAAGTACTAATAACAATGCTAATGCTAATAATAAAATATGTTTTTTTAGTTAGAAATTTTGGCCAAAACATCATAAGCTTGCACACCAAATCGTCAAGGTAAACCATAATAAGTGCAAGTCCTACACTACACTGCATTTGTTCCCAATACCTCTGTATGAGGGGGATCTATCTATTTTGATCTGGTTTGAAACTGATTGGCCGGCGAAGCCGGCCAATTCAGTTGAACAGCAATTCTACTTGTTACCAAGTAGAACAAAGATAAACCAGTCAAACAAAAATGAAATGAACCCAACAAGTGCACTGATGAAGTGCACTTAAAACAGAAGGGTTAAATCTGAAGAACCCTGATTGGTGGATACCGAGCAAAGCACCCCGCCTAACGCCCACTGGGAGGCAAACTCTGAAACCGTCCCAGTATCTGTATGAGGGGGAAGAACCATAATAGATTCATTACCTGCAGCAAGATTAGAAAATCCACCATTAAAAAGGGGGGAGGTGACGTGAGCTCTGGGGGAGGTGCCACAACCTCCATACAACTGATTCCAGTCATAACATAACAATGCTAATGCTAATGTAGGACTTGCACTTATTATGGTTTACCTTGACGATTTGGTGTGCAAGCTTATGATGTTTTGGCCAAAATTTCTAACTAAAAAAACCATATTTTATTATTAGCATTAGCATTGTTATTAGTACTGAAACATCATTTCTGGTAATTATTACCATGTATGTTTTGTCATTTGGATGTAGCACTGGGCACCCCCTGTGTTTTGCTATATTCATGTGCCACAGCCCAGTTGCACTCTATGTGGCATTACATATAGTCAAGATTAGGTGGGTGTGGGCGTTTGAGCTTGATGGGTTTGTGTGTTTAATTAATTTCTGACTGGAATCAGTTGTATGGAGGTTGTGGCACCTCCCCCAGAGCTCACGTCACCTCCCCCCTTTTTAATGGTGGATTTTCTTATCTTGCTGCAGGTAATGAATCTATTATGGTTCTTCCCCCTCATACAGAGGTATTGGGAACAAATGCAGTGTAGTGTAGGACTTGCACTTATTATGGTTTACCTTGACGATTTGGTGTGCAAGCTTATGATGTTTTGGCCAAAATTTCTAACTAAAAAACCATATTTTATTATTAGCATTAGCATTGTTATTAGTACTTAAGCATCATTTCTGGTAATTATTACCATGTATGTTTTGTCATTTAGATGTAGCACTGGGCACCCCCTGTGTTTTGCTATATTCATGTGCCACAGCCCAGTTGCACTCTATGTGGCATTACATATAGTCAAGATTAGGTGGGTGTGGGCGTTTGAGCTTGCTGGGTTTGTGTGTTTAATATATATATATATATATATATATATATATTGGCACTGTGTGCTCATTTGCATGTCATTTCCCAGAATCCCTTGCTGCAGTGGAAGTGCTGTGTGCTGGGCGATAATGGTGAAAGACAGGGTTGCAGACCTGTCTAAGACATGCAAATGAATATACAGTAATATTTACAGTTGCTTTATGCTTTACTGTGGAGGGTTTTTGTCACTTTTTTACCCACTATAACCTTAATAAGTGTGGTGATTACCGACTATTAATCTCATTTGATCAAATGCCAGCAACCAACCTCACACTGATGATACCCATCAAGGTTGAAACATGTCTGAGGGGGTTTACTGGCTTTGCATCTCCCAAGCCCTTGCTTAAAAGCTGCGTCTAAAGCAGCATGCATTGGCTAAGGGTTGCTCATGTAATGTGAGCTTGAGATAAAAGGTGGCACTGTGTGCTCATTTGCATATCATTTCCCAGAATCCCTTGCTGCAGTGGAAGTGCTGTATGCTGGGCGATAATGGTGAAAGACAGGGTTGTAGACCTGCCTAAGACATGCAGATGAATATACAGTAATATTTACAGTTGCTATATATATATATATATATATATATATATAAAAAGTGGCACTGCGTGCTCATTTGCATGTCATTTCCCAGAATCCCTTGCTGCAGTGGAAGTGCTGTGTGCTGGGTGATAATGGTGAAGGGCGGGGTTGCAGACCTGCCTTAGACATGCAGATGAGCATACAGTTATATATATTTATATATATATATAGCAGGTATGAGATTGGCTCTCATGTGCCAGATGAAGTCATCATTGATGACGAAACGCATAGGGCGTGGTCTGTGAGAAGCTGTCTCTTGCCCATGTTCACTTGAGACTGCTGGTTGTAGAATATTGGTTCCTGCTCCCCCGCGATTCAGTGCTGGCATTCAGAACCTGTTGTAGCTGCTACTGGTTTCCGGAGGGATTTCCTGTGTCGGGCGCCGGTCCTGAGAGACGTCACTTCCGGTTACCTCAACACACGAAGGAGAGACGCGAGCGGACGCCATTACTCTAATCGGACGGCACTTCTGGCACATGAGAGTCAATACCTGCTATATTGACCTATATTTACCTGTACTCTTGTGAGTGGGCATTTGTTGATTTTAATGTTCTATAAACACTTGTTATCACGTTAATGCACTAGGTGTGTGCCTGTTTTCTTTTTTCATAGGTATTATCAGGGTGTAGTGAACCTTTGAAACGGTCTGCAAATCAAAAAAAAAAAAAGAGATAGAGAGAGTTGGAGAAGAGATTAATGGTGGCCGCGCCAGTGAAGTATGATATTTATAACCTGTCATCACACGAACATACACCTTACCATATCTCGCTTTTGGCGAAGGGACTTTCATTCTCACCCAGTAGCCTACCTAATCAGTTTGAGCTGTTTGTGGATCTTAACAGATTCATACGCAAGCTCACACTGATGAGGCATTTTTCATTCAAGCACAGAGAGATATTGAATACCTCCAATGTCAATTTTAACACACAGGAACAAGAATGCATTCGTGCACTAACTTCTATTCTTGCTGAGCCTGGTGTCATAGATAACTTTACTACAAGTACACAGACTAATTACATGTATGATTCATTTGAACCACATAACTTTACCACACATTCTGAACCAGACTTGGTTGGGGGGCCGGCATATGCTCAGGCATCCCAACCTAGCCGCCTGAACCTGTGTGGGGAATCTTCCCAGCATTTGGTTCAGGATTCGGATCTGGCCCTGGACTTCAAGCACTCACCTTTTCATCCTGTTTCTACCTATTTCCCCTATCATTCTAAGGGGAACTTTATTGATACCTTCTACACCATTGTTCTGAAGGACCTTGAACAGTTATGTTAGACTAACACTCGTCTGACACACAGGAATCTGAGCGGGGGAGAAGAGTTGGCTCTAAAAAACCTCAAAGAAAACACAGATATTGTTGTAAGACAAGCCGATAAAGGAGGGGCTATCGTCCTGCAGGATAGACAGGACTATGTGTCCGAAGCGGTCCGCCTTTTTTTTTTTTCCATAAAGTTTTTTATTAGGCATTGTTTCAACAGGTATGGCAAAAATACAGTGCAATTTACAGTACCTAATAATTTTAACATTTTTTGGGGAGTAGAGAAAGACAAACTAAGTTGTCGAGACAGGGGGATCGCCTTCCAGAGGTGAAGGCAGAGAGGGGAGGGGATAAGGGGGAGGGTAGGGGGGGAGGAGTAGAGTGGGTAAGGGGGATTTGCCTCCTGGCTGAGGGGGGTATGATTGATAAGTTCGTTAGAGTTTTATCTACTCAGAATTTTTCTGTCTTTGGGGGGAGGGAATTTTTGTTCCCTACCCTGTTGGGGCGGGGCATCTGTCCCGGGTTAGAAGAAACCACGGGTCCCAAACTGAATCGTGCGCAGGGAGGTTTTGTCTAAGGACGGCAGTCAGCCGCTCCATGTGCATCACCTCGTTTATTCTCTTTTTGATTGATCCCAAGGCTGGCGCGGTCATTCTCCTCCAGGAGGCCGCTATCTCACATCTCGCCGCAGTGAGAATGAAGGATATTAATTTCCTAGTTGGCCGGACAATGTCGGACATCGGTCTGGCCAGAAGGAAGGTCAGTGGATCAATAGGTAGATCTAGGTCTGTGACCTCTTTTAGCAGAATTTGGACCTTGGTCCAGTACTTCACAATTTCTGGACATGTCCACCAGATGTGGACCATGTCCCCTCTATTGCCACAGCCTCTCCAACATTGGTCTGATGCCAGAGGGTAGATTTGGTTTAAACGTGCTGGGGTAAGATACCAGCCAAACAGAACTTTATATATATTTTCCTTTATTGTGGTACATAGGGAAGTTTCTGAGGCTGCCTGCCAGATTTCTTCCCAGATCTCTCTGTCTATAGGGATGTTCAGGTCTGAGGCCCATTTGAGCATATAATCGTGCTGGATTAAGACCTTTGGATTCTCCAAGGTCCGATAGATATCAGATATGAGCCCTTTCTGATGGGTCTTGACCTTACAGAGATATTCGAATCTCGTGAGAGTGGGGTACTCTGGGAGTGGGCATATTTGACGGATAAAATGTCTGATTTGAAGGTATTTGAATGTGTCCAATTCTCTGATTTGATATTTGGCCCTTAAATCGTGATAGCTCAGGAGCTTCCCAAGGCTTAGGAGGTCTGCAATCGCCCCGATACCCCGTCGTTTGAGTTGGTCGAACAGACTAGATCCACAACCCGGGGGGAATTTCGGGTTGTTGGTAATAGGCGTCAGTTGGGAGTTTGATGAGGATAGGCCATATTTATGTTTACATCTCATCCATGTTTCGAAGGTGTGTATTGAGGCCTGTAGTTTAAGGTTATGTGTCTGTCCATCCCCTCTGTCTAGGCTCCAAAGGCATGCTTGTAGAGAGGGCATTTTGGCGTATTGAGTTTCCATTTCTACCCAGCAACAAAGGGCCGGGTCTGTGTTCCACATTACTGCCTGCTTGAGTTGAGCGGCAAGGTAGTATTTCTGGAGATCTGGGACTCCCAGGCCCCCCTTGGATCTTGGTGCCAATAGGACCGATCTGGCGACTCGGGGCCTCTTGCCCTTCCAGATAAAATGGAATATTCTATTTTGTATGTTTTTCAGATCAGTGCCCGGGACATGGATCGGGAGTGTTTGAAATAGGTATAACATTCTTGGGAGTATATTCATCTTAACAGATATCATCCTCCCGATCCATGAGATCTGGTAACCTTCCCACTGATCTAAATCTTTTTTAATTTTCCCCCATAGTTTCGGGTAGTTATCCCGATATAGATCCCGGTAATGTCTTGACACATTAATTCCCAGATATTTAATGTGTGAAGAGCACCATCTGTAGCTGAAATTTATTTTGAGTAATTTAACTTCGGGATCTGGGAGACTAAGGTTTAGAGCCTCGGATTTATCGCTGTTTATTTTGTATCCCGATACCATTCCAAATTCTGTTAGTTCCCTTTGAAGGTTAGGAAGGGACGTTTGGGGTCTAGTCAGAGTAAGAATGATATCGTCAGCGAATAGGGAAATTTTGTAGTGTTCTTTTCCAATAGCTATGCCCTGAATGTTTGGGTTTGTCCGAATTTTAGACGCCAGTGGTTCAATCGTAAGTGCAAAAAGAAGGGGGGATAGGGGGCATCCCTGTCTCGTACCGTTTTTGATTTGGAACCTTTCAGAGCCACCGCCAGAGATACGTACCATAGCAGACGGGTTTTGGTAGAGCGCCCGGACTCCTGTTAGAAATGAGTCCTTGAAGCCGAATTTTGCTAGCGTGTGATCTAGAAATAACCAATCAATCCTATCAAATGCCTTCTCTGCATCTAAACTCAATAGCATAGCCTTTGTGCCTGTCAGGTGGGTATGGTCTACTATATTAATAATCTTTCGGGTATTGTCCGAGGCTTGGCGGCCCAGGACAAAGCCGACTTGATCTGTGTGGATAAGTCTCGGCAGGATAGGATTTAGTCTGTTCGCCAGGATCTTACTATATAATTTAAGATCGTTGTTCAACAATGAAATTGGTCTGTAACTTCCACATTGGGTGGGGTCCCTACCCTCTTTGAGGATTATGGCCAAATTAGCGGACGACATTGAGGGAGGGATAGGACTTCCTTCTAAAAATGAGTTGAACAAATTCAGTAAGTGGGTTGATAAGATAGGTAGAAATTTTTTATAGTAGGCATTAGTGAAACCATCAGGGCCCGGCGTTTTGGATATTTTTGATGCCTTTACGGCAGTCGACAGCTCTTCAAAAGTTATTTTTGCATTTAGTCTTGTGTTCTCCTCCTCGGTTAGCGAGGGAAGTTCACATTCACTTAAGTAATCTATAGCTGCCCGTCGGCCGATGTTGTTCGATTTTGCGGAGTGAGCTCTCAGATTGTATAATTTGGTATAGTATTTGGTAAATTCCTCCGCTATTTTTTTCTCGCTGTATACTATTTCACCAGAGCTATTTTTTATTGCAGTTATCTGTGACCTCTTTTGTATTCCTCTTAACTTGCTGGCAAGAAGTCTATCGGCCTTGTTCCCTTTATCATAATACCTCTGACCCGTCCATTTTAGAGCTTTTTCTACATTGTCCATTTGGATCACTTGTAGATCATTCCTAGCGGTTGTCAATTGTTTGTAAATTCTCCGTGAGGGATTAGCTTTGTGTAGCTGTTCTAAAGAGATTATTTTATCTGTCAGCTCTTTGGTTAATTTGGTTTTAGTTTTTTTCCTGTGGGCGGCAATTGAGATAAGGTTTCCTCGAATTGTCGCCTTATGGGCCTCCCATAGGGTTGCTGGAGACGAGACTGAACCCTTGTTTAGTCTAAAATATTCCTTCAGAGATTTTTTGATGTTTCTGACAATCTCAGCGTGATTCAGTAGGGAATCATTTAGTTTCCAGCTGTATGAGGTCGATTTGACAAATGGAATGGATAGGGTCAGGGAGATGGGAGCATGGTCTGACCACGTAATAGGGCCTATATCTGACTTAGTGGCGGCCTCTAGTATATTCTTGGTTGCAAGAAAGTAGTCAATACGTGAATAGGTCTGGTGAGGTGCCGAGTAAAAGGTATAATCTTTTTGTCCCTGATGTTGTGTTCTCCAAATATCCACTAGGAAAAACTCACCCATGATATCTTTAAATTTTTTCCCCAATCTTTGGGATTGGGTTGAATGCTGTCGTCCTGGGGTGCTCGATTTGTCTTCGTTTGGGTTGAGAGCCATGTTCAGATCTCCCGCGACTAGCAGGGAGGATATATAATTTGGGTCTATTTTTTCTAGAACATTTTTTAAAAATTCTGACTGGTTCTCATTTGGAGCATAGAGGTTAACGAGGGCGATTGCAGAACCCGAAAGTGAACCGTAGACCACAATAAATCTCCCCTCTGGATCTGCCATGATTTTTGTTAAATTAAATGGGGTGCCCTGACGGATCAGAATGGCAACCCCTCTACGTTTACTACTGAACGATGAGAAATAGCTCATCGGATAAGTTTGTTGAAATGTTTTAGGTGGATCCTGAGATGTAAAATGGGTCTCCTGGAGGAAAACAACATCGCCACCAGACTTTTTTATTTCCTGAAGAGCAAGCCTACGTTTTCTGTTGTTATTTAGGCCCTTGACATTCAGGGACACTATTTTTAGTGCTTGTTGATGGGCCATGGGCTCTAAGTTTCCTCTAGTTGGTGAGGTGTCTCCCTTTTAAGCGGGAAGATGTGGATTCGAATTTAACTAGAGGGTTCTTACTCTCTGTCTTTGGGGTGTTCTTTAATTATTTATAAAGTTAGGGATTCTCAGCCGGGAAGGGCAGAGATGGGTAAGAGGGGGAGCCCGCTGGGACAGTAACAGCGGGGAGAGGTGGGGAGAAAGAAAGTCGACTCTGAAAGAGTCGTAAAAGTTGAGATCCGGTCTGAACTACGGACCGGGTTGTAGGGTTTAAGACCCTTGGGGGGCGGGTCCGGTGATGACCTCTAGCAGTCTCGGGCAGGGAGGAGACCCTTGGGTATCTCTGTTGTCGTCCGTATCAGGCGTAGTGGTCCCTTTTTCTACGAGAAGGGAAAGTTTGGGGCCTGTGGTCTTACAGGGGAGAGCGCCTATTTATTTATTTGGGGGCTTGGAGTGGGTTACTACTTTTGTTGTGTCCCTAGGAGAGGGTTGGGAAATAGAGCCGGGATTTTGGGTCTAGGGGGGGGGGGGAGCGTGGGCGAGAGATGTTGTTTTTTTTTTTTTTTAATTCCCCCCCCCCCTTTTTTTTTTTTTTTTTTTTTAATATATATATTTTAATAGTAATAGGGAGGGGTGGAGCAGACGGGGAGGAAGGGAGTGGGTAGAGGTAGGGAAAGAGGGGTGAGGAGGGGGGTAGGGCGGGGGGGGAGAGGGGGGGTATAGAATGCACATTTTTACAATAATGTAATTCCAGCATGTTAGTCATATCAATGGTTCAATTGTTTACCCATCCCGTTTGGGAGTCGAAAAGAAACCTTCGTGCTGCAGATTCTGCAGGGTTGTGGGGGGCGGGGTGGGGGGGAGGGGTGGTTATGGGGGGGGGGAGCGGAGTACATTGTATAGATGAGTGTTTATCAGTCTTCCTATATTGTACCCCTTATGTAGACAGTTGGTAGCATATCCTATAATTAGGAGACCGTGTGATCTCCCATGCTATTCTCACTGGAGAGGACTCTCCTCAGGTTTTTTTTAGCTTCGGCAGCTTAAGGCAGTAGTGTGGGGGGGGGGGAGGGGGGCGAGGAGGGTGGGGGTGAGAACGAGGACGACTCAGGAATGGGAGGAATTGCTTGGGGGGGTTGGGGGGAGGGGTGTATGCAGGGGGTTGGGGGGGGGTACCGGGAGGGGTGGGGGGGGCAGGAGCGGGGGGGTGGTAGGGTAGTCTTGTGTATGTGAGTGTGAGCCCGTCATCGTATATTATGCCTCTTATACATAGGGGTGTTCGCGGTGACTATAGGCATAGTGTTTGGGGAGTCTTGTGATCTCGCCCTGTGTGGTTCCCTATTGCAGCCCTCCGTAGGTTGAGCATGTACCCAGGTCTGGAGCAGCAGATTGTTGGGGGGGCGGGAGAGAGTAGGGAAGCTGTGGGGGTTCGGGAAGTGTTGGGGCGAGTGTGGGGGGGAAGGGGGACAGGGGGGGGGGGAGGGGACCGGGGGGGGGGGACGGGCGAGGAGAGGTCGGGGTGGGGTGAGGGTGGGGGGGATGCATCTCTATAGTGGGCCTCTGATAGACTTTGTCTATTGTGCTTTTATTGGAGAGCGCGCTAAGCACATCGGTGTGTATCCTAGCTAATCATAGCGATTTGTCAGGCCTTATATAAGTGGAGTAGCTATGGTTACACATGGCCCTGTTACAGTGCGTAGGGAGTTCTGGAGAAGCCGCAGAGAGCTAGCACTTTTAGCCATATGAGGAAAGGCCTGGGGACTTTGAGGGGGTGGGTGGGGAGTGATCAGTAGTTGAGGGGGGATGGGACTAGAGGGGGGGGGGTTATATCCTTAGTTCTAACGTTCTTCAGTTCCCATTGAATACAGGTGGTTATTTTTACATGAGAAATACATATCAATAACATTCAGATGATAAGGAGTAACAAAAAGTTAATATAAATAGTATAATAATAATATAATATAAAGACATAAAGTTAAAACGCAGAGAGAAAAAAAAAAAGGGAGAAAGCATTTCCACTGTGATTGTCTTTCCGGTTAACTGAGCTTGTCGTGTGACTTCTGTCCTGTTATTGTCCTTCAGTATAGATTTGAGTGTATAGGTTATCATCGGGGTGGGGGTGGGAAGGGGGAAGGTGAGTTCGGGTTGAGGGGTGAGGGGTCGCCGTTTAGGGGGGGGAGAGGGGGGTGGGTGTCTATGGGGGGGGTGGGGGGTATGGAGGGTAGGATAGACAGGGGGGGAGGATGGGGGGGGTGAGAGGGAGGGGGGGAGACGGGGAGAAAAAAGGGGGGGGAGACGGGGAGAGGGGGGAGGGGGGGGGAGAAGGGGGGAGGATAAGGGGGGGGGGAGATGGGGAGAGGGGGGGAGGAGGGACGGGGAAGGTCAATGGGGGGGGGTCCTTATCTAAAGCAGAGTAAACTCAATGTCAGTCGTTCTGCGCTACTTGCGGCCCAAAGAGGACTGTGTAACTTGGGATAACAGGGTTAAAACGAACTGGGAAGGTGTATGGGACAACATTACAGACCCTGTCCCTTATGGATCATCCGCGGGTTGTAGCGTTCTGGGACAAGGATTGTCCTGGGGCTCGGTCGTCCCTCTACTCGTTTCCCGGGAAATGCAGGGTCTGCTTCTGTTTGCGGGCTCCGTGGATGCCTCAATCCCCCCTCAGCCGAGGGGGGGCGGTGAGAGGCTCAGCGTGGGATACTTTCCAGAGCTAGGTGCTCGATGTCTCTGCAGACCCGTCCTGAAGGTTCGTGTGCTGAGGCGGTAGTCGAAGGAGGATGCGCCACGCAGGAGGGACAGCGGTCGCTGCGGAATTTCAGTAACTCGATGGGGGAAGTTAAGCCCCGCGCGCCGCCATTTTGTCATCGGGATGCAGACAGGCTCTCTCAAGGCGGCTGAGCAGGTGCGTAGAATATCCGTTACCTCATTTCTCCCGGGGGTGTCGCTTCTCCGCGATCCTCTCCGAGGTCCTTGTCGGCTGGTCCTCCTTGTCGCTGGATCGATTTCCAGTTAAGTCGGACGATCCAGGGGGGTCCAGAGCCAGGCCCAAGGTCTTCGCCAGGGGTTCCATGTCGTCGGGATGTCTTATAGAGAGGTATTTCCCTTTATGGTTGATGACCAATTTAAAGGGGAATCCCCATTTATATTTTATGCCCTTATCTCGAAGGAGCAGTGTTAGAGGGCGCATGTCTTTCCTGCGATCCACCGTCTGCTTCGATAGGTCGTTATAGACCTGGAGTGTTTCTCCTCTAAACATGATGTTGTCCCGCACGCGACATGCTCCGATGAGTTTGTCCTTCGTGGTGTAACTGTGGAGCCTCACGATAACATCTCTCCGTCGGTTTGCATCATCGGATCGTGGGCCTAGCGCTCTGTGCGCCCTATCGATTTCTAGGTCGCGTTGATCGATTTCTGCGCAGATGGAGACGAAGAAGTCTGTCACATATTCACGCAGGTGGCCTGGTAGGATCGTCTCCGGGATGCCTCGGATCCGTAGATTCTGACGGCGATCCCGGTTTTCTTGATCCTCCAGGCCGTCGCGGAGGGAATGGATTTCTCGGCCGAGTCGGATGATTTCTTCATCCGCGTCCTTTTGGTGTTGCAGGGCCTCTTCAAGCTTTGTTTCAAGCGAAGTGGTTCGTTCCTGGAGGTCCTGGATATCCTGCTTAATTGCGGACACCGCTTCTTTGAGGTTAGCTTGTAGAGTCCTCTGCAGTTTAGCATGAAGTTCCTCCAGGAATTCTTTTGTGATGCCCCCGTCCGGGGGGGGAGTTGTAGCTGGGATTGCAGGATCTGTGCGGCCTTGCGTGCCTCGTGTTCCCGGCGGTGAACCGCCATCTTGTTTTTTTCCTCCTGTGTCTGAGTGCTGTTTCGCGGGGGTAAAATACTTCCCAACCCCTTGGTTAGGTTGGTTCTTCCCCTTGGTAGACATCCCTGTGTTATCAGGAGGCCAGAGGGAGGTTTTTTGGGGTTTTTATCCGGACGAAAAAGGTCTGTTTTTTATGTTTATTCGAGTGGGTCTCGGGAGCTCTCCTTTCACCCGACTGCACTGGTCGACGTCATCGGCACGCCCCCAGCGGTCCGCCTTTTAATGGACAGTTCATCCTATCGTATACTGGATAAAGATCCGGTCAAAGATTTTCAGTTGGCCTTTCAAGAACTAATTCACAAAGCACTTAGTATGGGCATTATCACTAAAGCAGAGAGCACTTTTTTGTTTATTAGACACCCTAGAACACCTGTTTTTTATCATTTGCCCAAACTGCACAAAGACACTACACATCCCCCTGGTAGACCCATTATATCGGGGGTGGGGTCAATGACGTCGAACGTGTCCCAATATGTTGATTATTTTTTGCAACCATATGTGAAATTATTACCATCTTACATTAGGGACACGTTGCACGTCATTGACTCCACCTCCGAGATCACTTGGAAAGACACGTTTTGTTGGGCTACATGTGATGTATGTTCTCTTTACACCTGCATAGACCATACTAAGGGCTTAGAAGCCATCAATCACTTTTTACAATTAGATCTGAATTTACACGTGTCACAAAAAGATTTTATTTTATCTTGTATTAAGTTTATTTTTCCACATAACTATTTCACTTTTGATGGTACTTTTTATTTGCAGACGTGTGGAACGGCCATGGGTACCAGATTCGCTCCCAGCTATGCGAACCTCTTCATGGTGTTGTGGGAGAACCTCCATGTTTGGGGGAATGCGCGGCTGGTGGCGGGTCTGGTTTTCTATGGTTGTTTCATCGATGATATTATTATAATTTGGGATGGTGAAAGGGGCCAACTGAAAGACATATTAGACTCATTTAATGTTAACAATATGGGTTTAAAATGTACCCATTCCATACATCCAGATACGATGGTATTTTTAGATCTTGAGCTGTTCGTTGATGGGTCGGACATGAGGATACATAGTAAAATACACTTTAAACCTGTCTCTACCAATGGGTACCTGCAGTACGATAGCAACCACTATAAAAAATGGCTTAATAACATTCCAAGAGGCCAATTTTTCAGAATCCGCCGGAATTGTTCTTTGGACTCAGATTTCTGTGCTCAAGGAGAGACTTTAACTAATACTGTAAGTTTCTCCAAAAGGGTTATGACGGAACGGTGGTGCAGAGGGCGTTTGATGATGCTAAATCTATTGATAGGAGTGCCCTACTTGAGAAGTCCAGGACCAGATCTGATCTTGCTGGCCTTGATCCAGCGATGGACAGAGGCAATAGGAATCCTTTACACTCATTTCCAAAGTTTATCACTGAGTACAATAAATTGGCCTATCAGGTTAAACATATTATCAATAGACATTGGAGCATTATCCAGAATGATCCTATTCTAGGCCCTAAGGTGCCAATACGAGCTCCAATTGTCTTCAAAAAAGCAAGGTGTCTGAAGACCATGATTGCCCCAAGTAGACTTAAGCCTATTACTGATTTACAATCTATAACATCTATTAAGATTCCTACAAGCGGAAATTTCCCCTGTGGTAGAAATAGATGTATTACTTGTGGGCATATAAGTAAAATTAATTCCTTTAAATCCTTTTCTAATGGTTCTGTACATGAGATAAAACACTATATAAATTGTCTTAGTACCTACATTATATATCTCATCACCTGCCGTTGCGGTCTAAAATATGTGGGTCGTACGTCAAGGACTGTTAGTACTAGATTTCTCGAGCACCGTAGAAATGTGAAACATGGTCTTCAGTCACATTGCCTATCACGGCACTTTGATAGTGTACATAATAAGGATCCCTGTTCTCTGTCCATCTTTGGTATCGAGGCTATTTCACCTTCCCTTTCGGAGGGTGATAGGTTAAAAAAACTATGTGTCAGGGAGACCTACTGGATATATGTACTCGGTACATTGTGTCCAGGGGGTCTCAATGACACAATAGACATTAGTACAGTAGTATAATGACACACTCATGCTTGTTGTGGGGTGCGGTGCTTTCACGGAGGTCTGGGTTGAGCGATTCATTTCGTTCCCTCCGTGGTGGCACTCGCAATACCGCACTGGCTCAGTTGGTGTGTTTGATTGTTCCCTTTTGACAGTGGTCTAGATATGGTATATTTCCTAAAAGATCATTTTGTATATATAGCAGTATCAGCTGTGCTTGCGTGACCACCATTGATCCAATATCATTCTCCGTCCATTTTTCCCATTTTGTTTATCCCTTATTCTCCTGTCTTTGTCCCTTTCCCATTGTTTCCTTCCCATTGTATCCCCCTCCCCCCCCTCCCCTCCCCATTCTCTTCCCCCCCCTCCCCCTTCCCCTTTCCCCCCCTTCCCTTCCCCTCATATTCTTTTTCCCTCCCCCCATCCCCCCTCCCCTCCCCCACCCCTCCCCCCCCCCATTATCCACTCTGTCGTCATTAGTACTTTGGTCTCTCTGAATCTCTTTAGTATTATCATTATCTCTGTATATGTACTATCTAGTGGAGATTCATTGACCCCAATTTTTTGGA
Organism: Ascaphus truei; assembly: GCF_040206685.1. Lineage (NCBI taxonomy): Eukaryota > Metazoa > Chordata > Amphibia > Anura > Ascaphidae > Ascaphus > Ascaphus truei. The sequence continues at coordinate 403,074,101 of NC_134484.1, read as the reverse complement.
GGAATGCTATTTCTCTACTAGCATCTGTTTAATATACAATTATATGAATCTGCCAATGATATTTCATTATGCTATATTATGCTATATTATATTTACTGTAGTACCTAAATGTATTTTAATCTAAATTGTTAAAGTGTATGTTATTATATGCATCTATGTGTTTGGTCATTTTCTCTAGTATTGCTGGCTCACTTTGCCTGCATGTGTTCTGGAACATATAGGGGTTAATGTTATTCTTACATTGACCTCATGTACCTGATTAGCAATTAGTAGTCTTCTGTGTCCTGATTGGTCCATCTTACTATAATACTACGTTCCACACCTATACTGTCAACTCCTGATGAAGTCTCTTTGAGACGAAATGCGTAGAGAGTGTTGTGGAGGTGTACTGCCCAGTTTTATCATATTTTCACTCACTGGCGTGCTACAGCATTTTATTGCTTTGTTGGAAGCATTTATCTCAGTCGTCCACCCGGTTTTTCCTTGGGAACTCTCTCCGGTCGAATTCACTGACGTCACTGAGTTCTCGCGATACCTGGACCTGAGAACTCACTGTGTGACGCCGGAGTGAGAGGAAGGCGGCGTCCCTCGTGCTCCCCGGGCTCCGGAAGTGTTCACAGAGGCTGCTGCAGTGTATCTACACCGGACATCACACTGAAGTCATCCGTTACCGGGTTCCTGCGTCTGGCTGGCTGAGTTGTACTCAAAAAAGCTTTTTATTAAGCTGTGTTTGTGAGTGTGCATTTTTAAATCCTTGACTCCATAAATATAGTGTTATACAATTTTACGCTATGAGTGCGCCTGTTTTTTCTGTGTTTTTGTAGATATATATATATATATATATATATATATATATATATATATATATATAAAAAGTGGCACTGCGTGCTCATTTGCATGTCATTTCCCAGAATCCCTTGCTGCAGTGGAAGTGCTGTGTGCTGGGTGATAATGGTGAAGGGCGGGGTTGCAGACCTGCCTTAGACATGCAGATGAGCATACAGTTATATATATTTATATATATATATAGCAGGTATGAGATTGGCTCTCATGTGCCAGATGAAGTCATCATTGATGACGAAACGCATAGGGCGTGGTCTGTGAGAAGCTGTCTCTTGCCCATGTTCACTTGAGACTGCTGGTTGGAGAATATTGGTTCCTGCTCCCCCGCGATTCAGTGCTGGCATTCAGAACCTGTTGTAGCTGCTACTGGTTTCCGGAGGGATTTCCTGTGTCGGGCGCCGGTCCGGAGAGACGTCACGTCCGGTTACCTCAACACACGAAGGAGAGATGCGAGCGGATGCCATTACTCTAATCGGACGGCACTTCTGGCACATGAGAGTCAATCTCATACCTGCTCTATTTACCTATATTTACCTGTACTCTTGTGAGTGGGCATTTGTTGATTTTAATGTTCTATAAACACTTGTTATCACATTAATGCACTAGGTGTGCGCCTGTTTTCTTTTTTCTTTTTTCATAGGTATTATCAGGGAGTAGTGAACCCTTGAAACAGGCTGCAAATCACCTGGAGACATTGAATTTGGAACAGGACTGTGTTTTTTCAAAGGACTTTTAAAAGGTTTTTTAGTACTAAAAATATGTATTGTATTGTGGTAATATTTTTAATTTTTTAACATTTTTTGTTATTGGTGTATACAGCCACCTAATTTAAATTTTTTTGAAATATCTGGTCCATAGTTTTTATTAGCTTACTTCTTACCACCCCATTGAGTGCAATCACAATAAGGTTATTTTTTCACAGCTTTTGCTTAGGATATATTAGAGGCGCTGTATCATTATCTTTTGTTCTTTTGTGATATATATATATATATATATATATATATATATATATATATATATATATATATATATACATATATATATACACACACACGTCATGTACCTCATCATGTGCATGAAATGCCCAGGGGGCTGCTACTACATAGGTGAGTCGGAACAGGGGCTAAACAAGAGAATGAACCTGCATCGCCACAGCATCACACGCGGAACAAGAGACTGTCATGTTGGCAAACATTTCTCTGACTCTAGCCATAAGATGAACGATCTGAAGGTAGCCATACTCAAAGGTAATCTTAGAACACCGAAAGAGAGACGGTTGCATGAATACAAATTTATGCAACTGTTCGGGGCACCTAGCGGTGGCCTAAAACGAGACCGAAGTTTTATAAGTCACTACTGACACGAGAGAAATCTTCCCATGAGTGCTAAAGGCCATGTCTATACATACTGTACTATATGTATGCACACACAGCTGTCTCCTACACATACAAATACTCTATGTAATTCCATCCCTATATACCAATAGGGACCACATAGTATCTACACACACTTTTAGTAATGCAACACCCTCTCACATTTCCACACCTACCCACACCATTGATATACACTCCCACTCCACACACACCTTTTGTAAAGCGCTGTATACACTGTGGGCTCTTTATCTATATTTACATACTTACATACATACACACACATTCTTACATCCCACACATTCTGGGACTATTTAACACCTCAAGTCATAAATCGCACACTACACAGGGGGAGGGATGGGCTCTAGTCACATTCCAAGATGCACTGTTTTTGAGTAAACCCCTTGCCTGCTTTATTCAATGTAACATCAACGGAAGAAGAGATCAGTGTATCTCGAAAGCTCGCACAAATAAAAGCATTTCGTTAGCCACAGAACGGTATTGTCTATTCATTTTTTATTTTATATATATCAGATTACAGAAAAAGGGTTACAAAAACATACAGTTAAAATAAAGTCAGAGAAGTTTTTTTAAATAACAGGAAAATACATAAAACAGTAATCCTTATACAGTACATTACCATGTCATAGGTTTTCCCCCAGAGAGGTCACTGGCATAGAAATATAAAAATTCACATATTTGATCCCAAACACACCTCTGTTGAATTCTGATTTCATAACTCCAGGGCAAGCCCTATATACCACTCTTCTCCCATTGAAAACCACATAAGCCCACCCCTGTCGTAAATCAGCTGCTAGGATGACGGTTTTACAACAGAGAAAAAAAACTCTTAAAAAGACGTTTAATTTCTTCCCTCAATAGACAAACGCACTCATAACTTCCTTTCTCTAATCTTAGACACACGTGAATCATATAAATAGATTCAGGTGATTATGACAGATGTAACAAGACTGTCTTGCTCCTAAATGTGAGTGACATATGGATATCTTTCCTTGGCACCTTTTACCCATGTAGAGCGTGGACTTATTGCATGCTTTTCCTTGCAACCATTACAGATATCTGAATGGTATACCTTAGAGTAGAGGTTATCACCTGATATCTTCATTTTGGATTAATTCACTCTTGTGTGGAATACTTTCTTAGCCCCCCTGAACCTTGCAGAACCCTCCAGAGAAGGCCTTTGAAAGTAACGTTTAAAGGGTTCTGTTTCTAAAAATGTCAAGAGAGGCATATTTGAATCCCATCTCTGGCAAAACAACTGCCCTTATCTCAAGACATCTTGAGTAAACATCTTGTACTTTTAGTGGGCCATAAGTGATAATCCACCAATTAAGCACTCTTTGAAGCTCTGGACAGACCCAGGAAAAGTCTTGACTTATCATAAACCCAATATATTGTATTTTTTTTTTAAACTAAGGGTAACCACATTAACTTGTGAAGCAAAAGATTGATTTAAAGATATAATATTCCCCACCATTTTCCTTGCACTCATCTACTGTGTAACTATATAACAGCCTTAAACTAGGTGTATGTTCTGAGGAAAGGACAACTGGCCCTGAAACATTATGTTTATGCCTTCTCTAAATGTTATAAATACAGAGTAAGTTTGCTTACATACAAGCCTCCTATGTGCTTCCTCCATTGCAAGATTTTCAAATTAGGCTTGAACTATAAAAATAGGATTACTCTATCATAAAAATGTAAATGTAACAAACTTTTATAAACAGTAACTATCATTTTTAATTTTATTTAACAAAAAAGAAATAAATTATCCAAAGAATTCAGCGCACCTCAAAATAAAAGAAAAGAAGAAAGAAAAAATAGTGAAGCAAGTTCAAAAATTCAGAACAAACAACCAGAGGTAAGATATTATGCACTTACATGAAAGTGCCTGGACCCTGGCACTGAATGGCATCTTTGCTCCTCCTCTCCCACAGCATAAGACAGAAGAAAACCGGAGCCTCTTCATAAAATCTCCAGCTTTATAAAATTCAGGGTAAACTCACACAAAGCAGAGTATACACAGAGTATACAAAAAACGGAGCCTCCTACTGCAACCTTTTTCTCCCCTCCGGTGACCACGACTCTCCTCGCCGTTCCAGCCAGCGTCTGATATCACTTCCAGTATTCTGGGTGTTGCAGCAAAACTGGTGCCCCATAGCCCTAGGCGTTTTGCAGGTAGTTCCTGCTTCCTCAGGGGTATGTTTACTTAGTCCATGTGTTGCCTCCTACATATACCCCTCCCTATAGCGGCACTCAATTAACTTTTAATCATAATTTTTTTTAAAACTGCTAGATTAGCTGTACATATACTAAGCATGAGTACACATGAATACATTTATAACATACTGTACATATTTTAATTGAAACATATAATCAATGAAAAACATTAGCAATTCATATTAATAAGTTAAAACATAACTAAATGTACATGCATCCACTTGGAAAATTGATTGGCACTTTAAATGATTTCATTGATTTAAGAATATACTGCTTAAAATTCATGTTTTATATATCTTAAAAACCAAAGACATCAGAAAAGGATATTGCTTCGAATATTAATTTTTAGAGAGTATATAAAAAGAAAAAACGATTTTCTTTATTTGTTCCTGGTCTGAGAATTTAGGCAGAAAGAAAGGGAGATATCAATACAAATCTTCCACGTGGACAAGTTTCAGTTGTAATGTTTTTTTAAATGTTAAAAAGCAACCCAAATCTATATTAATGTTTCGACCTATGGGGATAAGTGCCTTTAATTTATAATTCCACATGGTTTCCCATTGGGATATTTTTTTGTACTAAATCACCTTGTTAATTCCCACATATGTTAGAGTGGTATTTTTTAAATGGCTTGACACATTGTGAGTCTCCAGCCCTTTTAGAATATTCCTACAATGTTCACCAATTCGTTGTTCTGGACATCTTCTGGTGTGGCCAACATATTGTCGACCGCATGGGAAATTTAGCAAATAAATGACCCCTTTACTGTCACAATTGATTATTTTTTTTATTTTAAAGATCTCCCCTGTATGTTTAAATCTAAATTCTTTTCCATTAATTCCATATTTGCAATATTTACATTTCCCACATCTAAAGATACCTTGTGGCAGATCCTTATTTAACCAGCTCACCCCAGGTTCTCCTATCTTTGGGATACTGGGTGCTATTCTTTTTATTTTAGATTTTTAGCTCTAGTGCATATTATTTTAGGGTTTTCTATAATATTATCTTTCAACATTGGATCTTGTTGGAGAATATGATGATATTTTCTTAATATTTTTTCAATTGTTTTATGTTTGGTATTATATTGTGTGATAAAAGTAACCACATTATCCATATATTTCTCGCTACTGTTTTTAAATTCTAATAGATTCCCTCTATCAACTTCTCTAGTGCTTGTACTTCAGCTTCTTTTATTAACGTATTATTATATTTTCTTTCCAGAAATTATTTTGTTAGTACTTTTGACTGTTCTAAAAATATTTTTGTGTCCGTGCAATTACGTCTAATACTTTTAAATTCTCCCTTAGGGATATTGCCAAGCAATCTTGGATGATGGCTGTTTGAGGAAAGAATGTAAGTATTACAATCTACAGGTTTGTAGAATGTTCTAATTTTTATTATCCCATTTTATATATATTTAGATAAATTCTATTTGATTTTGACTGAAATTCGTGGTGAATTTTAAACTCCAATCATTGGTGTTAATCTGTAACAAAAATTGTGTCAAACTTTCACTCCCATCTCCCAAATAAAAATAATATCTATAAATCTTCTCCAGAGCACCAGGTTTGCGCCAGATATGCCACCGGTCCATATGGTATCCTCCTACCACTTACCCATGAAAAGGTTGGCTTAGCTAGGCGCAAACCTGGACCCATCGCTGTTCAGCATAACTAAATAATAAGTGTCTTTGAACATAACATATATGGGAATTGACAAAATAGAGTAAGGTACAGATGCAGTGGCCGGTATTCGAACGTTTCATGTGTTGCAACTTGCCTTATGCTTATGGTCCCAGTAGCTGTGCTGCAGACATAATGGCCCATCGGATTAACACAGCAGTGGTCCCGCTGAGTGAATCCTACCGGGGTCTGCCTGTCTGTAAGAGACACGCAGGAAGAGAGAGACTGAATCAGTCGCTCTACCTGCGCGCCTCTCACAGGCGATCGCGCTGGGTTTATTAAAATTCTAACACCACAGTATTGTAGCAGGGGGTCGCCGGAGCTGAACCACATTGATTTCAGGTCCGGGGACCCCCTGCTTCCCGAGATACAGGCTCTGTTATGGGGAGACGGTATCTCCTATGCATGGAAATGTCTCGCATTATGTGTGTAAGGATCCGTGATCCCCCGCTTACCCCAACCCACGATCGGGTGCCCCGCTTCCTCCGCCTCCTGCTGCACACCTCATGTGCCTGCGAATGCCAGCCTTCCATCTAGAGGTGCGTGTGGACAATACGCTGCACTAAATGCCGTTCCTGCCTCCAGGCTACACCCGCGCAGTGATGTCACCATCGCGCAGCATGCACCCACTATGCGCGGCTGTCGCGTGTACGCACAGAACCTCCTTCGCTCCTCTGCCTTAGTGGTATCACCTGTTGCTGACTTCTCTCCAGCCAACCACAGTCAGGCATGCTGGTGAGTCTACTCTCCTTTCATTGACAACCCTCCTTTATATGCTCAGCCAGTTCTCTAGCAAATTGGCTGAGCATAACACTTCCTATGTGCGTAGTGTTCACTGCAATCCTTGCCTCCTGTTGGAAACCTTGTCTTAGTGCTGTCTTGTCTTGCCAGACCTTGTTTGTTCTCTGGACTCCGCTCTTCTCCACTCCTGACCCTGGCTTACCAACGACAATCCGCACCTCTCCATCCCCGACCACGGCAAAGTACCAATGACGATCCGCACCTCTCCAACCCCGACCTCAGCAAGTACCCTCAACGATCCGCAACTCTCCAACCCCGACCTCAGCAAGTACCCTCAACGATCCGCAACTCTCCAACCCCGACCTCGGCAAGTATTTTCTGCCATCCTGACCTCTCTAGCCCCGACCCAGCTTCCAAGACTACACTACACTCCAGATGCTCTCTCGCAGCTGGAGGTTGGTGTTTTCTCAATTCCCACCTCGGCCTCACGGTCACATCCTGTTTGTGGTGAGCACTCGGTTACAACGTGATCAGGACATTTCCATGCATAGGAGAAACCGGCACCCCATAGCGGAGCCTGTATCTCAGGAAGCAGGGAGTCCCCAGACCTGAAATCAATGCGGTTCAGCTCCGGAGACCCCTTGCTACAATACTGTGGTGTCATTTTTTTTTGTTCTCTGCATCCTTAAGAATTTAAATACAGATTAACAAATTGCATCATTGGCAGTTCAGATACTACATGTACCATTGAAGTAAATAAACAAAATAAATATATGGCTATCAATTTCATCTCCCCAAATATCTACCTTGACACATTTGCTCTTTAAGAAATATGGTATTGCACTTGTTTTGTAATGAAAGACTTTGGTGCCATCTAGTGAAGAAACGTTATAATGCAAAAGCGACCATGAGATAAGAAAAAATTATGCCATAAAAACATACAACATCCCTGTTTAAAATCAGAAATGTGTAACATTGTCTCCATAGTGAAATATGCACTATATGATCGATTCAACATGAGCAATGACATAATTACTGCCTTACAACTGAGTTAGAATTCAACAAAGTATACAACCCAGCTAAACTCCACACTTTGTAAGCATGTACTGTACTAATGTTACAGAGGAGTCAATAATAAAATCTAATAGAGCACCTCATTTTATGATGTAGCCGAGCCGCCTTACCTCCGATGCGGGTGCAGGGAAGGGGGAAGGCTGCGGCTGATCGGCAGGACTGCGGCCGGACCGGCATGGGTGCAGGGAGCGCTCCTGTGCTTGGAGCGCAGGTGGTGGCCATGTTTATCCCAGCGCATGCGCAGTGTGGACCTTGTGCATGCGCAGTGGCTACAGGGGTGCGGCAGCCATTAGATATGCTCCACATGAGACCCAGGGACTACAAGTCCCAGCAGCCTCGGGCTGGAGCACCCCGTAGGGCTGGTGTATCCATGGCAAGAGATACATTTGGCACATTCAGGGGACCACACCAGTCGGGAGCAGGAGAGAGAGGAAGAAAGTAGTGTCCAGGGATCAGTGCTCCGCTGGACCAGGACAGTTTCCCCCCCAGGTCCAAGCTAGGCACTGACTCAGTTTAGCTTGTGGTTCTACAGGAAGGCCCCAGATAGGGACACTTACCCTTAGATCATCACAGATCCACTCCAGTGTTTTGAATCCTTTGGTCTTTTTTTTGTTTCAAATAATTGTATTGAGTTTTACAGCGTATGTTAACTCAATACCTTACAGCAGGCATCAGATACAGTTGTATAGAACCAACTTACATATCTACGCCCAACATTCCTTATTTCCAATAGTCATCTGATACATAGGTGAGGTCTTAGTGATCCTCTTGGTGATCCAAGCAACTAAGCTATATTGAGCTATACCATTGCTGCTTATTAAACTTATACAGGGGGACAGACAATAAAAATAAATTATATTATGACAAGACAACCATGGGAAGGAAGGGAGGGTAGGGTCCAGAGAGGGGGGAAGAGGGTAGGGTCCCTCGTCTCCTCCGTCCCCAGCTCAGCATCAATCAGATGTTTCTTTTCTGATTATTTTAGTTTTCGATCCATGGTTCCCAGGTAAAACGGGAACCTCGTGAAAAACCTTTGAAAAAGGGCATCCCTGCACGAAACGCGTCAGAGTTTCTTCTCGAGGTCCCTGCTTCACCTGTCTGTCGCAGTCCATCAATAAAGTACTTTTCTAGTGACCCGGTAGTTGTCAGCTGTTCTTCCATGGTTTTGGCACGCTTCAACTTCCTCTGTTTGGAACGCAGTGCATAGTCGCTCTACCCGTGTGGGAGAATCCTTTCCTGTTGTCGCTATCTGACTGCTTGCATGCACATCCAGGAAGCAGCTCATATTAAGAAGAAGAAGTAGTGAGTACTCTCCGTTTTCTACAATATATATCTTAGGTCTAGCTCCAAGGACTTATATGTTAGCCATTGTTTGGGGGTCAGGATAGCCATTTTTGGTGGTTGCCCAGACATCCCCTTTTGCTTACTCATATCATAACCTTACATAGGAGCATTATTTGACCGGATAATACATTATCATATTGGAGAGATATGCTACGTTACTCTTCCAGGATTACAAACATTGGACATTTGTCTACAAATCATAGATATTGATGTTTCATAGTGTCGTGCCATTAACTTATTGTAACGCTGCCCACAAGCCAGACGAGACCCCGGGACTGAGGTGGAAAGGGCAAAACCACACACACCTAGCAGCAAACGGGGGCACGGCCGGAGTGTGGTAGTAGCGTAGGTGGTCCGGGTAATAAGAGTGTAAATGATACCGTACTTGACAGCTCCGGCGTAGAAGGGTTAAGTTCGTATGCCAAGGGTCGTGGGTTGGAGAGGGCAGCATAAACGTTTGTCTGTAAGCCTGGTTCGTGGAGTGGAGAGAGCAGCATAGTAGTTTGTCCGTGTGCCATGTCCAAGGGTTGTAGAGGTCTGAAAAGTAGAAGTCCAAAGCAAGGTCCAAATGGTTCCAGAGAGCAGCGTAGTAGAGTCCAAAGCAAAGGTCAAATCCAGGGAGGTCAGCAAAGATTCCAGGGACAGGAGCAGCACTGAAAAGACAAGAGAGGCCAAGCAACAGCAGACAGCACCAAGGTACAGAAGCTATGCAGAGCAAAGAGGAAATGGTGAAGGGGGATTATATAGGGGGCTGGGACCAATCAGAGAAAGGGGAGTGACGGAGGAGCGGGCCGAAGAGGAACCTAATAGGAGAGCAGAGTGTGGAAGTTTGGAACAATGGGAGTGAGGGGAGGAACAGAGGAGTGAGCTAGATAAGGCCTAGGTAGAGGAGAATTGCTAGAGGCAAGGGGAGTGGTCAGAGTAAGGGGTGGAACGGAGGGACGGACAAGGGAAGGGACAGAAAGGGAAGGAGGACCTGAGAGGCAAGCCAGATGAGGAAGGTGCGTGCAGGGTAAGTGTGTGACGTCCGAGGAGGCGGAGCATGGGGAAGGCGCACTGGAGGATCCAGGAGCCGAGAGAAGAAGGGGAGGAGCAGAGTGATGGACAGGGGAAGGGTCAGGTAAGGAAGAGGAAGCGGGGAGGCGGAGCTGACGCGACCGGAACGGCGACACGCAAGGAGTGAGTGCCGCGTAAACGAAGGCGGAGTCAGGCGCCCGGCGCCAACCAATGGCGGCTTGGGTGCGCACGCGCCCGTAAGGCTGACGCGCGTGGGCAGGAGGTGCAGGGAAAGCAGCCAGGAGCGGGTAATGCCGCCGGGAGCCTGAATGGCCTGAGAAAAATGTAAGGATGCGCTGGACGCGGGTATACCCGCGGCGCTGAACCTTACACTTATTTTGCATGCTCTAGAGCACTGATCCAGAGGGTCATTCCTCCGTTTTTTCCTATATTCAACAACTATCCTGTAAGTGCAATAAAATCCAGCAGGACTTTCCCCTACATTTACAGACTACACTACAGTATGTTTTGTCTCTTTCACTCCCATATGCTTTAGGTTTGTTCTTTTCTACAATCCCTAAAGGGTTCCCTGTAATTTTAAGGTCATTTTAAAATTGAACCACATAGGGAAGAATTTACAATGCATCTGAACTCAGACACGCTGTTAGAGAGGGTTGGGGTTCCTTAACCAAAAAAAGGTTGAATATCACTGGTCTAAAGACTGCCTACCTAGAAGTAAACTAGTTTCTATGACTGTTAGCAAAGGATCATAGCACAAAGTACGCAGAATAACTATGCATGTCATATGGATACAAATTTCTGTTACATAGTTGTTATCCATGAAGTTGAATCTGCTGTGCTGCAGTATTTCTAGCTGAGACTGAGACTGCTCGCGGTTGAAATTGTGCTGTAACAGGCACTATAAAGTTAAGTTAAGCTCCTTGCCTAACACAGCTGTGAATACAGCTAGGTGAATCCCTCACACAGACTGGCTGCAGCAATGGGGAAACTCAATAAACTTCTGTAGCCCCTAGGCTCCACCCTCTGTGACGTCTGATGTCAAACTAAAATCCTCAACATAGGGACTTTGTCAAAGGTAGTGACGCGAGGTCTATCAGCTGGGTTCAAATACCCTATAGTTGCACTGCAACATAATGCAACCAATTAGTTTTCATGGCGATCTGCATGCCTAGCACTAGTGGTTATGAGTTGAACACATAGAGAGAGACTGTTGCAATCCTGTTATTACCACAGGATACATTCAGATAGATGATTTTACTGCAGAGGAGAGAGGTACTGTATCTAATACATTACAGTAAGTGTAATTTATAGATATTATATTTATGTATAAAATGTTTTACCAGGAAGTAATACATTGAGAATTACCGCTCGTTTTCAAGTATGTCCTGGGCATAGAGTTAAGACAAACAATACATGTTACAAATACAGTTACATAAGTGAACGGGGTATACATTATGTACAAGACAGTGCATGCACAGTTAGAGATAATATATATTATAGGCTTATGTAACAGTTACAGACCAGATTAAAATGTGAGACAGCTTTAGTTTTGAAAGAATTTAGATAGGTGACGGCTGTGAGAGTCTCAGGTAGATTGTTCCAGTTTTGGGGTGCGCGGTAAGAGAAGGAGGAGCGGCCGGATACTTTGCTGAACCCTTGGGACCATGAATAGTCTTTTGGAGTCAGATCTCAGATGATAAGTGCTGCATGTGGTAGGGGTGAGGAGCTTGTTCAGATAAACGGGTAGCTTGCCTGGAAAGTATTTGAAGGCAAAACAGGAGAGATGAACTTTACGCCTAGACTCAAGTGATGACCAATCTAGTTCTTTGAGTATTTCACAGTGATGCATGTGGTATTTGCATTGGAGAACCAAACGGCATATTGAATTATAGAGGGTATCAATTATAGAGGGTATCAAGTTTTCTATATTAAATGGAGTCATTAATTGACATTAGTAACATGCAATGCCACCTCTCTATACATCTATTGAATACAATAAAAAGATCAAAAAAGTACTGACATTAGATCAAGCTATGCCCACTGAACAGGCACTTTTTATATTAGAGGCTATAGAATTTATATTAAGGACTAACTTTTTTTTGGTTCAATGGATGTTATTTTCTTCAAATGTGTGACACAGCCTTAGGGACCAAGTTCGCACCAAGTGACACCAATCTCTTCCTAGGTGAATTTGGGTTAGCCCTGGTCCCCCTTGGCACTCCTAGTAGTCCCCTTACCTCTTCACCTGTTGCGAGTGCCGGCACCGGGTGCATGTGCCTTCGGGAGTACCAGGTTATTCTGGCAGGTTCCAAGAGGTGCAGGGAGCGCTCCGGTGCTCCGGAGACTCTGCAGCGGCCCAAACGCTGAGGGTGCCACCATTTTGGAATGTTGCACATGCGCAATATAAGTCACCAGCGTGGCAGCCAGTACAGAGTTTGCGCATGGCTTTGCGGGGAACTACAGCTCCCACAAGGCATAGGGGCAGGAGACCACATGACCCACGGCAGCCAATAGGGCTCTAGGATTCCCAGCTGCAGGGAATAGATACATTTCGCGCCTCCAGGACCACGCTAGTCGGAGCTGGGACAGCAGAAGGGTAGACATGTGCAGGGTGCCAGTGGCCCCTGCACTGGGCCAGAGACCCCCCTTAGGCCCCAGCTAGGCCCAACTCCCCTGTATAGCTTGTGGTTGCTGCAGAGACAGGCCCATAGATAGGGACACTGCCCTGTAGAACCAGGTTGAGGGACACACTCAAGACACGGCTGTATCCTGATTACATGTGGTCTGGGGTCAGCCATCTGCATCATAGAGACTATCTTCGTGCGGGACACTCCAGCGGGATACCACCCCACGCAGAGGCGGACTCATCATAGAGGCGGATTCAATCGATGGATCAGGGGATCCTTTCTGTCATCAGCCGGCGCGCCTGGGTGCTGGAGCACCCGGCAGGTACCCAAATACACCAAGTGCACCAACCGTACATTTATTCTAAGGGGCAGCGCTGTCTCCACATGGGGATGGTGCGGGACTCTAAGGACACGGTGGTGGGTTACGGCCGTGCGAGGCTTGGTGGGTAGCTGTATCTCATTAGCATTATTAGTAAGTCAATGATCTAAGTGTTGTTCTGTTTATGCTGGGTTATATGGGCATAGTATAGAGTTACTGTTTTACCATATTGGTATGTGTGAAAAAGGTATATGTGCTACAGCGCTAATGCTTAAATGAAAAGTAGTGTACTATAAACTCTACCAGTAATAACCACAGTGCCTGAAAATTAGGAAGGCTGCCAGGAACAAATATAGATGAAAATATATATACAACAAATACAAAAAAATATGCCGGCGCCTCAAAAAGTCAATATTACAGTGAAAGTCCTGACCATATGGCATGAACCAGTCCTGTTGACCTAGAAATCCTCTGATGATTCTTGATAGTTGTCTCACCACATGGGAAAAGAAACCCAGAAACCGATCAAAGTATATAACTGTATACGATATTAGAACATCTATAAAACTAAATACTGACACATGAAAACAAAACAACACTTATAACAAACTCAAAAACTACTGGTATACAAACTATGACTTACAAACAGACACACATATATGGACAAACATACAAAGACTAAAAAAAACCTGCAATTAACCAACTAAAATAGACTGATTTAATAAAAATTGTGACATACACATAAAGGTAAACAATGATTTAAGCTCCAGATGGGCAAAATTGAAACCCTACTCACAAGAAGCCAAATAAAGGTAGGCACAGCAAGTAGTAACTCCACGGGTAATGTCCACTCTCAGGGGCTGAAGTCTTCACCGGTGAAGGACCGTCCCCCGGCCGTGTGGACCACCACTGATGCGGGACCCACTGCTGTCACTCCACCTCCACGTGTTGTTCTGTGTGTCGGCCGTACGCTCATACACAAATCGTGCATACACAGAGGGATAGCAGCTCAGTGCTAAACTCAACCCGGCAGTGGCTAGGATGCGCGCGCATACGAGGATGTATTTCGCTTCGGCACTATGTGCAAAATAGTCCTGATCTCTGGAGATATCTATTGATAACTGGCAAACAATTGATTACCCACAACTCTATGCGTTTCGTGAGAGTACCTCACTTCCTCAGGGGCATAGCCAATAGGGGGCATGGCTGATTTATATACCCTATAACTTTACACTTATCAGGCAATTACTAATTTGCCTGTCACAGGTGCACAAATAACACTCAACATTAATACATTCAAAAACAATGCCCTAACATAACACATAACATAAAATACAATAAAAAAAATACAACATTGGTAATATATTTGCAAATGTAACTATTTGAAAATTAAAATACTGTAAAAAAACCCTAAGAAAGAGTTAATTAAATAACTGGTCACCATTATGATAGGAGTGGTATGAATCACATGACATAAAGCAGTGACTTCCATAGGTCACTGATACCCAACATATTCATACAAATTGTATCATCTTTATATATATTCCTATAATGACTCCGCCTACTAGGAAGGAACCCAAATCAAAGTCAATGTTAAGACCATAAGGGGATAAGGTCTTAAGTTCATAAATCCAGTAGGCTGCACACCTACTGATATGTTTTAACTTGTCTCCCCCTCTCCAGTTTCCCGGGTAGGTCTCTATTGCCTGACAGATCAACCCATTTGGGTCTTTATTGTGATGAATAAAAAATGATGCTGAACACTATGTGTTGTAAGACCCTTTTGATGTTGTAAATGTGTTCATACACACCCCTTTGGTACACTCTCCCTGTGCATCCTACATATTGTAGGCCCCAAGGACATTGTAGCAAATATATCACAAAGGTGGTATGGCAGTTCATGGGTGCATCAATTTTATATACCTTAGATGTGACATTCGATTTAAAAGTGTTTCCACCAATGCTAAATCTACAGGCCGTGCATGTAGAGCACGTAGTAAAACTGTTTTTATCTGGCCTAGATTTTACATTGGAATGACCTAAAGGACAACTTGGTGCCAGTTCTGACTTAAAGTTGGCGGCTTTCCTAAAAATAATAGATGGTCTAGATGGTAAAATCTCTGATAGATCACTATCCCTTAAAAGAATTGGCCAATGTTTTTGGAAAATTTTCTTTATTTTAGGGGCCATAAGGTTGTACTGCATAATTAAAGAGACTGTTACCGAACTCTGTGTTTTTATCTTTCTTATTATTCTAAAAGACTTGATCTTTCAATGCCCTGGACCTCAGGTAGTGTCTGTTCAAGTGCAGATATAGGGTATTTCCTATCTGTAAACTAAGTCCTGAGTTCACCCACCTGTGACGCAAAATCCTCATCTCTGGAGCAATTGCGGCTCAGGCGGGTGAATTGACCCTTTGGAATGTTCCGTAACCATTGTGGGTTATGGTGGCTGTTGGCTATAACATAATTGTTTGCCTGAACTGATTTAAAAAATGTCTTTGTATGAATGGTTTCCTCAACTGAAAAAATATCTAAATCTAAAAAATTAATATGGTGAACGTCATAATTACAAATGAATTTAAGATGCATATGGTTACTGTTTAAATGAACTATAAATGTATCAAGGAGTTCTAAACTCCTGTCCCAAATGAATATCGTTAATGTAGCGTCGCCAGAGCACGAGGTTTGCACCAAGGGGACAGTTGTTCCAAATATACTCATCTTCCCATTTGCCCATAAAAAGATTGGCATAACTTGGTGCAAACCTCGTGCCCATGGCGGTGCCACATATTTGAAGAAAATACTGTAAATCAAAACAAAAATAGTTATGAGTCAAAATGAAATAAATACTATCCAACAAAAAACCATATTGGTATGTATTACTCATATATGTTCCTGCACGGGGTTATCCCACCTAGTTAGGATCCCGCGCAGGTGAAGGCGCTGTCATATATCGAATCAGGTACATCCCAGGCTCCCAGCAGCAGAGGTTCAGACCTGTGAGCCACAGGTAACACACACACACACAATAGTCGCCTTATTTCCAGGGGGGTGGGGGAAAGTGTGCTATAGTAGGATGGAGGGGGGAGGGGAAAGAAACAGATAAACTAAATAGAATAGATGGGAAAATAGAAAGGGGTTATGGAGGTAGAATGGGGGCAGTTGCGAGTTTGGCAAGCAGCGAAACACCCATAGTAAATACAGATAATACTAGAAAACTTCTAAAGACTAAACCCAATGGGCGCAGAAAAGCAGGAGCAGATAAGATAGTACTACAGATTGAAACAAAAATTAAATGCATGCTTGCTAATGCAAAAAGCCTGGCATATGTAACAGGTTTTACCCACCCTCTGGGAGATTACGCTATCACAGGGTGTCATGTGATGGTTACCTGTTGGATCACAGAAGCTCTGAGTCTCCACCGATGTTATTGGGGAAGACTGGATATGCTTTTGGGGTGAGGCTGGTTCTCTCTTATTGGTGTGGTGCCTCCATCTTTTGCAGCCTCCAGAAGTGCTGGAGGCAATCCCTACAGTAGAACTTCCTTCTGCTACCCCCCTGATTAATTGCACTCTCAAGCAGGGTATATAAAAGAATTGGGACTTTATTTGTAAAACACAGAATACAGCCTTTAACTGATTCCGGATGGCCCCTGTAATCAACCCAGGAGGCTTGAGGCCACCTTAGTCTATCCACTGCTCTTCCCTCACCCCCTGGTGGGATGAGGGGTAGCTGTCCCATTCCCTTAAGGGTGGGGATGGAAGTGGTCAGAGCCTTGACTCCAAGCTTCCAGTAATCAATCTCTCTCATGGGAGAGAACACCCAAATTTGGCTGGTGCAGCCCCGCATGCACCACAGGATGGAGAGGGTCTCAGGTCTGAGCCCCTGATCGGGTGGAGGTAAAAGTATAAAGAAAATGTTTGTAGGGATATGCTATAATCCACCAAATATCAGTGAGATTGGGGAAGCTAAAATACTTTTGCAAATTAAGAAGTTATCAAAAGAGGTCATGTTTGCATTATGGGTGATTTTAATAATCTAGACATAGACTCAGGTTTTTAGGGGTGCTTAAAGACAATTACATGATCCAAATTATTGGGTAACTAACCTGGAGAGGGGCAATACAGGATTTGGTAATATCAAACAATGTACAAGGACTGTAATAAAAAATACTAAAGTCCCGGAAAATGGTCTCATTTGAAATTAATTATCAAAAAAAACAGATTACTTGGGTTCAACAAAGACCTTACATTTTACAAAGGCAGATTTTAATAAACTGAGGACTAATCTACAAGGAATACATTGAAATTATGTTTTTGCAGGGAAAACGTAGAAGATAAATGGGCAGTTTTTAAAACATTGTTAGAAATGAACACTTATCAGTGTACACCCTTGGGTAATAAATATAAAAGGAATAAGTCAAAACCAATGTGGCTAAAGAAACAGGTAGGGGAGGAAATGGAAAAGAAGAAGTAGGCGTCAGAAGGGATGGAGGCATCGTATCACAATTATAAGGAATGTAACAAAAATTTTCAAAAGAACAATCAAATTAGCAAAAATGGACAATAAAAAAAGAATTGCAATAGAAAGTAAGATCAACCCTAAACAGTTCCTTAAGTACCTTAATAACAAAAAAAATCAGAAAAGAAAATATAGGACCCTTTCAGTGTTAGATGGGCAGGCAGATTATTGGAGATAAGGAAAAAAAGGAGAGGTATTAAACAAATTATTTGCCTCTGTGTTTACCAGGGAAGAATCAATTTCAATAGAAGAGCCGCAGGAGGAAGCCACAACCTCTATATTAATGAACAACTGGTTAACTGAGGAAGAAGTTCATAGGAGGCTTGATAAAATTAAAGTAAATTAGGAACCTGGCCCCGATAGCATACATCCAAGAGTTTTCAGGGAGTTAAGTTCAGTAATAGCCAAACCATTACATTTAATATTCAAGGGCTCCTTTTCCACAGGCTCAATACCACAAGATTGGCGTAAAGCAGATGTGGTGCCTATATTTAAAAAGGGAGCTAGATCCCAACCGGGGAATTACGGACCTGTAAGCCTGACTTCAATAGTGGGGAAGCTACTTGAAGGTTTAATACGGGACAATATTCAGGAATAGCTAATGGAAAACAAAATTATTAGTACTAGTCAGTATGGATTTATGAAGGATAGATCATGCCAAACTAACCTTATTAGTTTCTTTGAGGAGGTAAGTAGGAATTTAGACCAGGGTAATGCAGTTGATGTGGTCTACTTAGATTTTGCAAAGGCTTTTTATATGGTTCCATACAAGAGGTTGGTGTACAAAATAAAGCAAATTGGACTCGGTACAAATATATGCACCTAGATGGAAAACTGGTTGAAGAATAGACAACA